>NC_134699.1:19762352-19954852 GCF_050947455.1 Rhinoderma darwinii
CACACACACATATATATATGTATATATATATATATATGTGTGTGTGTATGTATATATATATATATATATATATATAAAAAAAAGATATCTATCAATGTGATTGTTGCAAGTTTTAATTACTTTTTATTGAAAATTATTGTTACTTTTTGAGATACAGCTGCTTTGTAGCCTGTATACAGAGCAGCTGTATATAGCACTGAGATCTGAATCCATTAGGTCGCCTATTATGTTATATTATGTCCATTAAGTTATGAACTTAGATGTGATCGGTAACGGCTCGATCCTGCAGGACCCGCTGTCCTGACGCATACAGGATTCAGCACTATATACAGCTGCTCTGTATACAGGATACAAAGCAGCTGTATCTCAAAAAGTAACAATCATTTTTAATAAAAAGTAATTAGAAAGTTGCACCAATCACACTGAACCCCCCCCCCCCCTTTGCAGTGTAATAACTACTGAGGGTGCTATGGGGGATTATACTGCAAGGAGGGTACTGACTTTGACTGCTGTGGGGGAGCTATACGGCACTCAGCTTCCTGCCCCCACTAATTTAAAAGGGGGGCCGGGAGTATACTGCAAGGGGTGGTCTTGGCATTTTACTGACAGCAGAGGGCTCTATAGGGGGGAATTATCCCCCCATAGAGCCCTGACTAGTTACTATACTGCAAGGTTAGGGGGGTCTGAGCATCTGACTGACTGCTCTAAAGGGGGGGCAGAATCCCCCCCTATAGAGCCCTCTGCAGTAAGTCAGACGCTCAGAACCCCCCCCCCCCCCTATCCTTCCATTATAGTGATGTGAGGGCTCTATGGGGTGGATTACTTCAGCCCCATAGAGCCCTTGGTTGTCAGTAAAATGCCCAGACCCCCCTTGCAGTATACTCCCAGGTCCCGGTCCCAGCAGCTTCGGCCAAACGAGTTAAGGCAAGAACGTACCTCGTGCGTCTCGTCACCTCTCCTCTTCCCTCGACGGCTCCTCCTGCAGACCTTCTCCTCTCTGGCGGAGCGTGCTGCGTACAGTGTCAGAGAGGAGGAGGAGGAGTGTTACACACGTGCCTATCATGCGGCATGTCTGCTAAGTCTGCATGCCCCCTCCCCCCGGTCCAGTCCGTCACTGGCTGAAAATGCCGCCCCCCATTTTCGGGTAGGTTGCGCCGCCTGAGGCTGTCAGCTCACCTCGTCTCATGGCAGGTGCGGCTCTGGTTCACACGCAAACTCAACTGGGGAAAACAGCTCCTGATTTTCAGATGTTTTTTAAGCCACTCGCGGCATTTTTCGCTGTGTTTTTTATGGCCCTGCACTTTTATGGACCTGCACTTCTTTTTCGCGGCTGTTTTTTTTATGCAGCCGTTTTTAAAAACGGCCGCGTAACAAAATGTCCCGTCGGAACTGAACGTCGTTTTTCCCATTGAAATCAATGGGCAGATGTTTGGAGGCGTTCTGTTTCCGATTTCTTGACCGTTTTTCGGGCGTTTACGGCCAAAAACACTTAGTCACACAAACGAGTGCAAACTCGGACGTGAATAACTGCAATTTTTCACATCCGAGTTGCACCCGTACGGGACCCGTTTTCACAGATCCCTCATAGACTTGAGCCTATGGAGGGATCCGTGAAAACGGAAGAAAATAAGACCTCTTCTAATTTTCAACGGACCCTTCACACAGTCCATTAAAACAACAGCCATGTGAGCGGCCCCATTGAAATACACGCGTCATTGTGACGGTAGTTGTTTTACCGGCCGTCACACGGACATTTACAATGTTCGTGTAAATAAGCCGTTGGCTGAAACTTTGTTACACTGATACATTGTTACAAACCATCTGGACAGGAAAGGGATTACTGTTATTGATGGGTTTAGTTCTCAGCAGATTGTTCAGACTGGATTTTTTTTTATAGAAAACTCTCAGCTGATTATTCGGTTGGGAGGTTTTTTTTCAGCTTCTGGATGTAAACAAGAATATTCTCATTCACTGAGAGCGAAAGGAGAACTTAAAAGTGGTGAAGAATTGAGGTTTACGAGAAAGTTACACAGTAGAAACCGCGAAAAAAATCTAAAATTGAGAAACAGATTTAGCATAGACAAGAAAGAGATGGGGCATGGACGGGTCATAGTACGGAAAAATCTCTATACACTAGTATGCAGGCAGGTGAATCTTGCTTTTCATTACGGTAGGCTACCAATGTTAATCTGCGGAGGACTCCCAGGACCCCCATCGATCAGCACGGCTGAGGGGCCTGGAAATCCCCTTTAGGGCTGGGTTCCCACGGGTCGGATACGCTGCATAAAAACTACGCAGCATATCCTACTTGGAACCTGCAGCACATTCCGACCGCAAAACCGCACCACATTGTGGTGCGATTTTTTTTCGGATGGAATTTCCGCTGCGGAAAGCAGCACTGAAAAAAAAAAAGACTTTTATAGTTACCACCTCCCTCTCTTCTGCGCGTAGTCCGGCCTCCTAAGATGACGTTGCAGGCCATGTGAGCTCTACAGCCTGTGATTGGCTGCCGCAGTCACATGGGATTAAACATCACCCCAGGAGGCCGGACTGGAGGAAGAAGCAGGGAGTTCTGGTTAAGTATGTTTTTTATTTATGAGTCGCAACACTTGGTTTTCTGTTCCGGGTTTTACATCCCCATTGTATTCAATAGGGAAAACCTGCAACAGAAAAGCAACGAAAACGCAGCATAAATTAAAATGCTGTGGAATTAAATTCCGCACTGCAAGTCAAATTATGAACGTTTTCGCTGCGTTCTTTTTTACGGTATGTGGGAACCCGGCCTAAGGGAATGTTCCCACACGCCGGATATGCTGCAGATTTTTTGCAACAGAAAATCAGCAGTGGAATATTCAAAAGATGCTTGGAAGGCCGGGTTTACACGAGCGTGTGCGTTTTGCGCACGCAAAAAATGCGGCGTTTTGCGTGCGCAAAAGGCACTTAACAGCTCCATGTGTCAGCCCCGTATGATTCGCGGCTGCGTGATTTTCGCGCAGCCGCCATCATTATGACACTCCGTTTGGATGTTTGTAAACAGAAAAGCACGTGGTGCTTTTCTGTTTTCATTCATCCTTTTCAGTGCTGTTGCGCGAATCACGCTTGTCCCACGGAAGTGCTTCCATGTGACATGCGTGGTTTTCACGCACCCATTTACTTCAATGGGTGCGTGATGCGCGAACAGCGCACAAATATAGAACATGTTGTGAGTTTTTCGCAGCGGACTCACGCGGCGTAAAAATCACGCACCTGTCTGCGCTGCCCCATAGCCTAATATAGGTCCGTGCGACGCGCGTGAAAATCACGCGCGTTGCACGGACGTATAACACTCTCGTGTAAATGAGCCCGAAATCTGTGACAGAAATCCGAAGTAATCCGTAGTGCGATTTTGCTGCGCATATTGCTGTGGAAACGCTGCGGTTTTTCTGCAATGCGTTCACCTGCAAATTTCCATCAGTTTTTACTGCATTTACGCTGCGTAAATGCTGTAAAAAACGCAGCGAAACAAATCTTTTGAGGAATTTATGTTCCCCATTGAAGTCTAAGGACCGAACACCCAGCACCGCAGAACACTTTCCGCACGACTTCGGATTTTTTCCCGCAGTGGGCATGAGATTATCTAAATCTCATCCACTTTGCTGCTACTGTAAATGCCTTGTAATTTTCACACAGAATTCCGTTGCGGAAATGCTGCAGCATTTAGGCTACGGGGGAACTCCGCTTAAGGCCCTCTTCACACCGTTTTTTTTGGGGGAAAAAAACGCCTCCACCTCCCTTTGAAATCAATGGGAGGCGTTTTTGGCACGGTTTCCGACGCGGTTTCTGCGTCAAAAAATGTACACTCCCTAAGACTGGAATTACAAGAGGTTTTTGGTGCAGTTTTTTTTAGGCCAAACACAGAAGTATATACAAAAGGAAGCAACGGTGTCGAGGAAAGACTGATAGGTCTCTTTTATATCCACCGCTTGGTTTAAAAAGCTGCATCAAAAACCGTATCAAAACTGCATGTGTGAATTCAGCCTATGTATTTTTCTTTATGTCTTTAAAAGGTTTTTCTTAAAGATTATACATAATATAAAAAGACCTCTGGGGGGTCCCTCGTGATATAGCAGTCCTGTAACAGACCTGAGCACTATGGAGAGGTCAGTACTCTGTACCTTCAGATGCCCCCAAGAATCTATATTTCAGATCTGCAACTCTTATCTGCAGGCCCACACATGGAGAATATGAAGGAACACCCTTATCACATTGAAGACTTCCCGTGCAGACTATATCCGGATTTCAGTAAATTTCAGACCAAATGTGTAGTCCACAGTTGTAACTAGACTTTTAAGACCCGGGGCAAAGATTTAATTTACTGCCCTTGCCCTGTTCCAAAATAAATTTAGGCCTTATTTAGAAGAACGTTGAAATCGTACAAGTGACGGCTGCATGTATTTCTATGGGGCTGTTCACACGGCCGTTGTTTTAATGGACCCTCTGAAAGGCCCGTGAAAAAATAGGACATGATCTATTTTTGCCTGTTTTCAGGGATCCCTCAATAAACTCAAGTCTATGAGGGATCAGTGAAAATGAGCCCCGCATATTTGCAAATTAGCCGTGAAAAACGGTTTGTTTTTCACTACTGATTTGACACACGTTCATATGAATGAGTCCTAAGGCCGGATTCACACACTGAATTCACAAACGACTTTTTTCTCCATCCGGCCCAGACCACTGTGATGACTTATTCCAGCCACGACTCGTCTCTGCAGAATTTGACACACAGACATATTGGTTTCTTGCTTTTCCAGCACCTCCCCACCTGTACCCCATCCTCTAAATAAACCCGTAATCCACAGTGTCCCACATGATAATAATGATCCCTCAGTGCTCGACACAATAAAAGTGCCCACTTAGTAACCATGCCCCCACACAGTAATAATGACCCAAATGTGCCCCTTTAGATAACGGCACACACACAGCCCCCTGTAGGTTGTGCCACACATCCCTGCTTGTAGATAGTGCCACACACCCCCTCTTGTAGATAGTGCCATACAGACCCCCTTGTACAGAGTTCCACACCCCCCTTGTACTTAGTACCACACAGCCCCCCATGTAGATCCTGCCACACAGTCCTTCTTGTAGGGAGTGCCACCCAGCCCCCCTTGTAGAGTGCCACCAAGCCCCCCCTTTAGATAGTGCTGCACAGGCCCCCTTGTAGAGAGTGCCACACAGCCCCTCCTGGTAGAGAGTGCCACACAGCCCCCCTTGTAGATAGTGCCATACAGCCCCCCCCCCCTGGTAGAGAGTGCCACACAGCCCCCCTTGTAGAGAGTGCCACACAGCCCCACCTTGTAAGCAGTGCCACACAGCCCCCCATTTTAGGGACGGCAACACAGCGGCCCCTTGTAGAGTGTCACACAGCCCTCCCTGGTAGAGTGTGCCACACAGCCCCCCTTGTAGAGAGTACCACACATAGCCCCCCCCCCTTGTAGAGAGGGCCACACAGCCCCCAGAGTGGAGAGCGGTAGCCTACCGTTACCGCTATACACTCTGCCTGACGTGACTCACATTTAGTAGCAGGTCATGTGGCAGGTGTCTGAGTGAGGTCGGTGGCGGCCCGGGAGTCGACCTGTCCAGTCACCTGACCTCAAGTCACTGACGTGAGGTCAGATGACTGTACTGGTCCTCTTCTGGCACCGACCTCACTCAGACCACTTGCCCACTTGACCGTGGCCTGCATATTTTCAGAGTCTGCGGAATCTGAAAATTTGCCCGAGGCCTACTCCTCCCTTTGAAATGCTCATGTACATTTTGGCACATGCGCAGTGCAACGTTCCGGGAGAATTTGACTAAATCCCGGATGCTTCTTTTTTCTGCTGGACCCTACGGATGGCGGAATAAAACATCTGTTTTGTGGACTGTCAGTAAATTTATGGACGGATGGCCACAATGTCAAAACCAAAAGTGGATCTAGGAGGATGGAGAAGTATAAGTTCTTAGTTTATATTTCCCATTCCATTTGAAACCACTTCTGGCTTTGGCTCAAAAATTTGCACCAAAATCTGCAACATATATGCGATGTGTGAATCCAGCCTTAGGCCTTGTTCACACAGTGCAGATTTTCATGTATTTTTTTTTAAACTAAAGTCAGGAAGGGATCCTAAACAGCCTAAACAGAAGAAATATATAAAAGAAGACCTTATAGGTCTGCTTTGCTGGATCCATTTCTAGTTTTGGCTTAAAAAATGCATGCAAAATCTGCAGTAAATCTGGACTGTGTGAACAAGGCCTAAGAGTGTATTGCAGGCCTCACCCTGGCACTTGACTAAGGGTGTATTCACACGGGCAGGTTTTGATCAGGTTTTTTAATGTAGTTTTTGAAGCCAAAACTAAGATTGGATTAAAAAAAAGTGGTGGAGCAGTATCTATTCTTTATACTTTCTCTCCCTTTATGATCCACACTTGGTTTTGTCTTAAAAAAAAAAACTGCATAAAAAAACCTAATCAAAACCTGCATGTGTGAATATACCCTAATACCAAATGTATTAAGGATTCAATCAAACTCACAATCAACCTACCCAGAAAACTTCACACGTCCGCGGACCCTTCTTACCTCGCGGACCCTGCTTACCTCGCGGACCCTGCTTACCTCGCGGACCCTGCTTACCTGCCACATCTATTGCACACAAGGGACAACCATAGGATACTTCATTTCTTCAAGTTCTCTCACTCTTTTTGTGACATATAAAGAGTCTGGTAATATGTTCTCACGGGCAGGAAGCTGAACCAGCAACCGAGGCGTTAGCAGAAAACCTTAAAGCTCAGTGATAGGAAGTCTGTCTGTCACAACAGCTAGGAATTATATGTGTCAGCATAAAGCATAACATTTTTAGATCATTTTATAGAGATCTACTGTATATTTTGTGTATTTCTATCTCTATCTTTACTACTATTACAGATGAGCGAATCGATTCTTCATGAATCTAATTTGTTTTACGAATTTCCTAAAAGTTTTAGATTTCAGCGAATCCAAAACTTTAAGGATTCGTCCCGCATGAATCACTCAAAATGGCACCACCATTTTACAAATCAGAAGAAGACGGAGAAGAATAATTACATGACCCCAAGCGGCGGTCTTCTCCATAATGCCTTGCAGGCAGCCCTCCCTCTAATCACAGCCAATCATGAGGGGTATAGGTGTGAGTCACTGATGACGGTCATATGAGTCATAGCCACTAGAAACAGCCCAACCAGGAAATGCTGCTGCTATGTGGGAATTCAGATAGGATAGAGAGGACGTTAGAGAGAGAGCGAGAGATAGTAAAACACAGAATACAGATAGATAGTAGATTTGTGTCAGTGAGTGTGTTTCATAGTGAGTAGAAGAGAATAGATAGTTAGATTTACATTTGTGTCTGTGGAAATGTTTGTACATTCATCCATAAGATCATTTGTGAGGTCAGACACAATCTCCGTTCTCGTTTATTCCAAAGGTGTTGGATGGGGTTGAGGTTGGGGCTCTGTGCGTCCAGTCAAGTTCTTCCACACCAAACTCACCCAACCAGCACAGTCATGCTGGAACAGAAAAGGGCCGAACCTCAAACTGTTGGAATAAAAAAATTGGCCGAAATATCTTGGTGTGCTGAAGCCACATGATTTCCCTTCACTGGAACTAAGGGGCTTAGGCCGACCCTTGAAAAACAGCCCGATAGCATTTTCCCTCCTCCACCAAACGTTACAGTTGGCACAATGCAGTCGGGCAGGTAACGTTCTCCTGGCATCCGCCAAATCCAGACTCATCCATCAGACTGTCAGATAGAGAAGATGATTCATCACTCCACAGAACACGTTTCCACAGAGTCCAGTGGCAAAGTTCTTTACACCACTCCATCCGACGCTTGGCATTGTGCATGGTCATGTAAGGCTGGCATGCAGCTGCTCATGGAAACCCATGACTAGCCTAAGTAGAGTCATGTGCTGATTAACCATTTTACCTTTTATTCCCCTTCTTTCGCCTCCTTCCCAATAAAGACACGTGACAACCGAGGTTGGATGTGAAATGGCCACAGCAGCCGTTTATTTATTTAACATAAATTAAATGCAATTTAATCCGAAACATTCGGATAACTCTTTTAGGAATTCGACCAGAGAATTCCTACTATAATTCACATGACCCAACGTGGGTCAATTAACACTAAACAGAGCAGGGGAAGTCCTTGAAGCCATTTTACCGATTTCCTTTAAATTAGCCATCTGCACACCACCACCACCACCAACTATTTACCTCCAGCCGTAAACCAGCTAGGAAGCACCGCCCACCCGTGCAGATGGCTCCAAGCACAAGAAGACCACTTCAAAGGGATAACACCCTATGAAGTCTTCAAATGATCTACCATTTTTTGGGGGACGCATACCCCCGATGCGACCCCCCCAACATTTTGTACTGACCAACCTCAGGGACTCCCCCCGCCAGCTGCCATGACACCCGGACCTGCTTAAAAGAAATAAAACAAAACACAAGTTACATAAACATACATCAAAAGCACGAGAAACAGATAAACCAACACCCTGATCACATAAACGGACCTAATTCAGGGAGGGTGGGTGGGAGCTAAGTTTTGCCTGTTTCTCCTCCCGCTGCTTCCGGCTCAATGCCGAAAACAGCGGGAAGAGCAGTTACCACACCCCGGCTCCTCCCATCTCTCCCTCCTCCCTCCCTACTTGTCCTTCCTATTGGCTGAACCCTCCCTCCTACGGCAGTCATGGAGGCTTCCCGTTAAGCCCTCCGTGCTGCCGTCCAGCCTCTGCTTGACATGAAGCTCCAGGCGCACAGTTTTTGTGCTGATGTTAATGCCAGAGGAGGTTTGTACTGCAGTTATTGAGTCCGCAGGGCCAATTCTATCTTTTTTGTTGCCTGAGGCGAAAATTTAAATGGTGCCCCCCAGATTTTGATTAACCTCCCCCTGGCTGTTCTACATCACTATCAGCCACCTCCAACTCTTTCGGATGTGTCGTTGCCTTTTTCTCCCCTGGCATGCGCGGTGCAGCCTGGCAGTGTACACCTCGCTGCACGGTGTGTGCCCAAGGAGTACAAGCCAATGGTGCATCCGGGAAAGTTGGAGGAGACTGGTAGTGGTGTATAACCAGGGGGGATGTCAATCAAGCATGGAAAGGTGGGTATCGAGGCAGGACTATGTGACTCTTCAGGATCCAAGCACCGCCCCATGACCCTTTAATGAGTAATTAGCATATAGCGTGCACCGTTTTCAAAGTTGATTTGATAGATTTTGCTGCATCTGAACAAGACATACAGGGGAATGTTTGGAATTATTGTCAGGTCATGTACTACCGCATGGTGGCGGTTCAACTGGTTAAAGCTACCTGACAGGATCCCATTAAATATACAATGAACTGAAAACAACTCCATCTGCCCTGCAATTTTGTTATTATAAATATATCCTACATATTTACAGCTTCAGAAACAAGCTCACACATTTATACATCCCCAGAACAAAGCTCAGTACATATATACAGCTCCAGAACCAAGCTCAGTGCATAAATACAGCACCAGAACCAAGCTCAGTACATAAATAAAGCACCAGAACCAAGCCCACTACATATACAGTGGAGGAAATAAGTATTTGATCCCTTGCTGATTTTGTAAGTTTGCCCACTGTCAAAGTCATGAACAGTCTAGAATTTTTAGGCTAGGTTACTTTTACCAGTGAGAGATAGATTATAGAAAAAAAAAAGAAAGAAAATCACATAGTCAAAATTATATATATTTATTTGCATTGTGCACAGAGAAATAAGTATTTGATCCCCTACCAACCATTAAGAGTTCAGCCTCCTCCAGACCAGTTACACGCTCCAAATCAACTTGGCGCCTGCATTAAAGACAGCTGTCTTAAATGGTCACCAGTATAAAAGTCTCCTGTCCACAGACTCAATTAATCAGTCTGACTCTAACCTCTACAACATGGGCAAGACCAAAGAGCTTTCTAAGGATGTCAGGGACAAGATCATAGACCTGCACAAGGCTGGAATGGGCTACAAAACCATAAGTAAGACGCTGGGTGAGAAGGAGACAACTGTTGGTGCAATAGTAAGAAAATGGAAGACATACAAAATGACTGTCAATCTACATCGATCTGGGGCTCCATGAAAAATCTCACCTCGTGGGGTATCCTTGATCCTGAGGAAGGTGAGAGCTCAGCCGAAAACTACACGGGGGGAACTTGTTAATGATCTCAAGGCAGCTGGGACCACAGTCACCAAGAAAACCATTGGTAACACATTACGCCGTAATTCATTAAAATCCTGCAGTGCCTGCAAGGTCCCCCTGCTCAAGAAGGCACATGTACAGGCCCATCTCAAGTTTGCAAATGAACATCTGGATGATTCTGAGAGTGATTGGGAGAAGGTGCTGTGGTCAGATGAGACTAAAATTGAGCTCTTTGGCATTAACTCAACTCGCCGTTTTTGGAGGAAGAGAAATGCTGCCTATGACCCAAAGAACACCGTCCCCACTGTCAAGCATGGAGGTGGAAACATTATGTTTTGGGGGTGTTTCTCTGCTAAAGGCACAGGACTACTTCACCGCATCAATGGGAGAATGGATGGAGCCATGTACCGTCAAATCCTGAGTGACAAACTCCTTCCCTCCACCAGGACATTAAAAATGGCTCGTGACTGGGTCTTCCAGCACGACAATGACCCAAAACATACAGCCAAGGCAACAAAGGAGGGGCTCAAAAAGAAGCACATTAAGGTTATGGAGTGACCTAGCCAGTCTCCAGACCTTAATCCCATTGAAAACTTATGGAGGGAGCTGAAGATCCGAGTTGCCGAGCGACAGCCTCGAAATCTTAATGATTTACAGATGATCTGCAAAGAGGAGTGGGCCAAAATTCCATCTAACATGTGTGCAAACCTCATCATCAACTACAAAAAAACGTCTGACTGCTGTGCGTGCCAACAAGGGTTTTGCCCCCAAGTATTAAGTCTTGTTTGCCAAAGGGATCAAATACTTATTTCTCTGTGCACAATGCAAATAAATATATATAATTTTGACAATGTGATTTTCTTTTTTTTTTTTTATATAATCTATCTCTCACTGGTAAAATTAACCTATCCTAAAAATTCTGCACTGTTCATGTCTTTGACAGTGGGCAAACTTACAAAATCAGCAAGGGATCGAATACTTATTTCCTTCACTGTATATACAACACTAGAACCAAGCTCATACATATATACAACACCAGAACCAAGCTCATACAGATAGACAGACCAGAACCAAGCTCAGTACATATATACGGCATGAGAGCCAAGCTCAATATATATATACATCCCCAGAACCAAGCTTATTACATATATACAGCAGCAGAACCATGTTCAATATATATTATATACAGTATATATATATATATATATATATATATATATATATATATAAATATATATATACAGCACCAGAACAAAGCTCAGTACATAAATACAGCTCCAGAACAAAGCTCATAACATATATACAGCACCAGAACCAAGCTCATACATATATAAGGCACCACAACAAAGCTCAGTACATATATATAACTCCAGAACCAAGCTCAGTACATAAATACAACACCAGAACCAAGCCCAGTACATAAATACGGCACCAGAACAAAGCTCAGTACACAAATACAGCACCAGAACAAAGCCCAATACATAAATATAGCACAAGAACCAAGCTCAGTACATAAATACAGCACCAGAACAAAGCTCACTACATATATATACACAACACCAGAACCAAGCTTATACATATATACAACACCAGAACCAAGCTCATACATATAGACAGACCAGACCCAAGCTCAATACATATATTCGGCATGAGAACCAAACAGTACATATGTAGATCCCCAGAACCAAGCTCAGTACATATCTACATCCCCAGTACAAGCTTATTACATATATACAGCACCAGAACAAAGCTCAATATATATATATATATATATATATATATATATATATATATATATATATAACACACATACAGCACCAGAACAAAACTCAGTACATAACTACAGCTCCAGAACCTATCTCAGTGCATAAATACAGCACCATAACAAAGATCATAACATATATACAGCACCAGAACCAAGCTCAGTACATAAATATAGCACCAGCACAAATACAGCTAAATTTATTGCAACCCCTGCATGGCCCAAACAATGGTAAGGATATGCTGGAAGTTGCTGTTTCACAAAAAAATATCATACCACACATCATCTCACTGCAGATCATACAGTGGCTACAGTACTGATTACAGGCAGAATAAACATTTACATTAAGTAACTCACCGGTGACGTCTCAGATTCTAGTTCTTTAGATAGTGCCCACATATAGCCCCCCTGTGTATAGTGCTCGACATATAGCCCACCCCTGTATATAGTGCCCCAAATATAGCCAACCCCTGTATATGTGCCCCACATATAGCCCACCCCTGTATATAATGCCCCACAAATAGCCCACCCCTGTATATAGTGTCCCTCATATAGCCCACCCCTGTATATAGTGCCCCAAATATAGCCCACCCCTGTATATAGTGCCCCAAATATAGCCAACCCCTGTATATGTGCCCCACAAATAGCCCACCCCTGTATATAGTGTCCCTCATATAGCAAACCACTGTATATAGTGTACCTCATATAGCCCACCCCTGTATATAGTGTCCCTCCTACAGCCCACCCCTGTATATAGTGTACCTCATATAGCCCACCCCTGTATATAGTGACCCAAATATAGCTCCCTCTGTAGATAATGCCACTCACATTTTTATTAGAAAAAAAACAAAACTATACATACTCACCTTGATCCCGTTCCCACGCTGTCTGATGGCAATGCAGACCTGCTCTCTTCTGAGAAGGTTTGCTGGGACTGAATGACGAAAGGCGTTGATTGACAGGGCAAGTCATTCTGCCCTGCCAATCAGTGCCTTTCAAAGATGCAAGCGGCACGATAAAGTCATCACGCCGCTTGCGTAGTTGAAAAGCGCTAAATGACCGAGAACGACGCTTGGCCATTCATCGATTATGCAATTATAGTGCAAGAGGGGGTGGCGGCGGCTGTTTTCAGTGGCGCCGCCGCCTCCTCAGAGCGGCAGCAGTCCGCCGCCTATGGCAAGATGCTGATCTCGTCACATGGACGGTGAAGCCCTGACTATGCTCCTCAGCACTTGTGACCCTGCTCTGTATCTTTACGTGGTATACACTTTGTGGCTGGGTTGCTGTGATTCCTAGATGTTTATCGTGGAATTTCTAACAGAGAAGAAATTTCACAAACTGACTTGTTACAATGGTGGCGTCTGATTACAGGACCACGCTGGAATTCATTAAGCTCTTTAGAACGACCCAAAGTTTGTAAATGCGACTGCATGACGAGGTGCTGGATTTTATACACCTGTGGTAGAGGTGTGTCCCAATACTTTTGTCCATATATTGTAGTTGTAGCATTGCACATACACAGGGCAGATCATCTATAGGGTCTAATAGTTTACTTATGACCCTATAAGAAATAATAACCTAGTGGCAAGTGAGGTTGTCTTCTGCTGGGGACCTGGTGTATTAGGGGCCCATAAGGGCATGTTCAGACATGGCAGAACTTTTACGCTGCAAATTCGCGGCAATTACTCAATGAATCTGCAGCAGTATTTGCATATTTCACAGGTAATTCAGACGTTGCGGATATCACAGCGGACTTGCGGCAGATTTCAGTTTTTGCATTGCAAAGGCTGAAATCTGCAGTGAAATTCCGCTGCTTCTCAACGCAGTCTAAATTCTTCACTGTTATTTTCTGCAGTGTTTGAAATAAGTTACCTAAAAAGATATAGAAAACAATTGAAAAAACGTCTGCTGCGGATTTGCACTGCGGACTATCCGCAGCGGAATTCAACAGCAATTCCGCCGCCACATCTGAACATGCCCTTATAGTGTCAGAGCCCGGCCCACCCGATGCCTCTTTGGTCTTTCATACTGTAAAGCGAATTTCCAGGAATGTGACGTGTCAGGAGACTTAGTTTCTTTTTTTTCCTTGAATTGTTCTCAGATCTTGACAGGGCTGGAGATGACGTTACCCGTGGACAGAATAAACATTCATTATCTAAGGTTATGAACCCTGACGTTTAATTGTTGGATTTCTTACCAGTAAGTAATTGAAATTTCTATTTCTGTCTTTCTCAAGCTTGTCCAAATGATAAAAGTGTGTTTAATATTATTTTCATTCATCTGTCTGGGTGTGGCTTATTTGAACAGGTATAAAGAGTATACAATTAGTGGCTTAATATCATATTAAATAATCACGCAATATACCGTGGAGTTGCTTCATCAAATATTATGACACATTTAAATTATATAAATCTTCATTGGAAAAACACAGAAAAATTTACAAAAGAACATGCAGATTTGACCTAGTTCAATAAATTGGGTGAAATCCGAGTTAATATCCGAGTCTGAAGAGTTTTAACCTAAAAAATGTGCTAAAAAATGTAAACTAATTCTACGCCCGTGTTTTTGTTTTTAAATATAAATAGGTTCATAATTCAGTGCTGATTAATTTCTTAATATATCTTTATAGTGGCCAGAGCTCCATTTTACTAATACAGAGCTCCAAATCTCCTGCATAGACAACGAGTATAACATTTTATCTATCTGCAATCACCACTAGGGGGAGTTCAGGAGATTATCGCATACTGTTTACATATTGAATTTAGCAATAATACAATATGCAGTCAGCTCCCTCTAATGGTGGCTGAAGGCAGGCAGAATTGTATTATTTACATAAGATACACCAGTATTATAAATGGCAAATTATAGGTGGGTGTTAGGAAACGTCTGTTACTTTTAGGTTGTCATGACTACTAGTCAAGCTTCTGGGTGGCCCTGGTTTGAGTTGCAGAGCCGCTCCTATTTCTCATTCTGCACCTATCAGGGCCAAGGGTGGAGTATTTAAGATCTGTTCATATTTCTCATTGTTGCTTGTGATTTCTTGTGTATGCATGTGTCTGATCAAGCTCCTGGTCATACCCTGTATCACCTTGACTATTTGAACTGGACTTCAGCTTTGTCTTTGGATTTACTTTCTGCTCACTGATTTGGACATTCTGCTCTCGGCTGGTTTTGACCTCTGCAACTCCTGGTATTCCTCTGTTTTGCGATTTGGACATTTAGTATCTCCTGGTTTTTAACTCTGTTTGTTGATCACCCTTCTGGCTTTCTGGTTATCTGTTCTGGTATTGCCTGCATTGAATCTCTTGTCCAACACCGTATTCTGTACAAGCAACCTGGGTTCTATGCGGCCAAAGCCAACCTGCCTTGCGGCAGGCTTTGGTGAAGATCATAGAGTAGCCTTAGACCAGAGTAGTGACGGACTTGAGGCAGCTGATTAACCTGCACGCTTGATCTAGACGGTCTCAAGCTGCCTTTGGGGAATTGCTCGTATAGCATTTCCATAAACTTGCACTCTGGGGAATTGCTGAAATAGTGATTCATTGACAGCGGGACCCCTGCCAGGTTTGCCAACCTCCACTTCTGTCATATCTGGACAATTGAGCTAAAAATCAAGGACAGACCAAAATTTTTACAGACACATAACAAAATCATTGCCTGTGCTAGGAGTGACTAACCGCTCACAGCCCCGCTTGTAGCTTTACCCCGCTAACGTAGCATTGGAAAGCGGCAACTGGGGCTGTGATTGGTGGGTCCGACTCACTCTACCACTACCGCTACCGCCACCACACTCCGCTCTGCCTGACATCACTCACATTTAGGAGCAGTAGGAGGGCAGACAGAGCCAACTGAATGAGTGAGGTCGGTGCCACTAAGGACATCTGTTTTTTGCGGAATGTCTGTACATTTACGGGCGGCTGGCAACCCTGACCCCGGCGCAGATTTTGCATAAATCTTTCAGTTTTCAATCTGACCACTGAGCCTCACAATAGAATGACCCTTCCTGTTCTAAAGAGATCATTTCTCATCAGTCATCTCACTGTTATCACAGGCAGGATTACAATGACAGGTAACACCTCTATATATAGATAACACGGGATCCACCATTGACAATAGGTGATGGACACAGCTCCCCTCCTCCCTTACCCTTCACAATGACCTCTGCACAGCTCACAGAGCATGTCTAGAAAACTGTCCCATAATAGTCCCCTCCTGTTAACAGGTTCCTATGGTCCATGTGGCTGCTGTAAAGCATATCTCTTTAACAACAGTTCAGGCAAGATGGCTGCCCCTCATACAACGTACTGACGCCGGGCAGCATCAGGACATTGTATGTGACGCAGCACTGATGACATTGAAGTGTTACATCGCATATAAGGCCCTGACGCTGCTAAGAAGTCCTCATACAGCAATGTCGATGCAAAAATAAAAAAGTTATAGCTCTTTAAATGCGACGATCAAAAAAAATTGCTTGGTCATTAAGGCCTAAATTAGACTGGTTAAAAATTAATTGCCACAGAATTTAGGACCTGGTGGACATTTAGTTCGCCTTGTTTACAATCTTTCCATAATCCACAAAAATCACACATCCTTATAATAAATTGAGCAATTTATTCTAATTAGATCTAACAGCAGTCACATCCTGTTTTGCAGAAAGGAAAAGATTGTAATTTTCCACATTACATCATTATAGGATGGGGGTGTATTACAAGGTCAAGCAGCCTATGGACTATTTAATATATCTAATATAGCGTATACAGTGGGGGGGGGGGCATGGATATCAGCTTGATTATACCTGGCCTATAAATGACAACACTTCTTGGCAGCCATAGACCCACTATCAACGGAAGTTGGGGTGACGGGATTAAAGATAATGTTGCCAATAGCAACCAAACTATTGTCATTACCAGCTCTATCCTCTGGCAGGAGCCCTGACACTTATATAATTGACAGGACGCCCATTATAATGTATATTATACATAGAACTGCACATGACAGAGGTGTTACCCTACTTATACGCCCACAAGAACATCTACCTCATTACGACACCCTATTTGATGTGATCACATACCAGTTGTACATTTTTATAAACCGGTACAATATAAGACCGCGGACTCCCCCGACTCCAGGGAATATAGGCTGTAGTTATTGGAGACATTTTTATCCAGTACGCTCGTTCATCTTCTGATCGTATCGTTTTAAAAAACTAAAATATTATCGTGGTCGGCAGCACATCTCCACAGCAAACCATTCCCCGATGGTGGGAGGCTCCCCGGACCGCCAGTGTAAGCAGCTTTACCGCCGTGAGAAGGTGGGTGGTATGATCGTGAGGTCTAGGGCAGAATTCACGTGAGGGAGCCTAGAGAAGGATCAGGGCAACGCCTTGAAAAGTTTTCTACAATGTTCTTTGTCTTCTCCATAGGTTTCTCTATTGTTTCTGTTAGACATAAGGTAAATAACACAAGACGAATGTTCTATTCATCCTGTTACCCTATCAATTGTTGTAGAATTTATGAGTAAAAATTGTATTATTTGTTTAAACTGCAAAAATATCTAATCCTCTTATTGTTTACTGATTCATTTATCATTTTGCTCTCATGGTAATAAAAAAAATAAAACCTAAAAGATAGTATACAATATTGCATACACAAGAGCATAATCTTCCATAAATGTTCCTTAGAAAACGAAACATAATGAATTAACTCCTAAATCCATGGTAAACAGAGAAATGAGAGCAAAATGATAAACTAATCTGTAACGACAGCCCGAGGATTAGGCTGTAGCAGGGCCAGTAGGGGGCGGTGTGAACCCTCCTTGTCACCAAGGAATTTGACTTGGGGCTACTTCCGGGAGCGGAGTCGAATGTAACCCCCGGTCTTCACCCTTTAAAAGCAGGCAAGGGTGGTACATAGGAATTCAACTAAACAGCAGGGATAACTTTGGATGACAGGGAACACTAAAGGCCTTTTTACACAGGTCCATGGTCGTACAAACGAGCGTTCATATGATTGCTTGCTCCCGATTATTGCCCTGTGTAAACAGGACAACGATCAACTGATCGACAGATCTGCTAGTTTATCCAGCATTAAATATTATCGTTGTCAGCAGCACATCTCCCTGTGCAAGCAGGGAGATGTGCTGCCAACATAATGGAAATGCATGGGGACGAACGATCGTAGTAACAATCGCTAGTCCCCATACATTACTGTTCATTGCTCCTTTTGAAATGAGTGGATGAGTGTCGATTAAGCTGTCTCGTCGACATTAGCTCGTTTTTATGGTCCATATCGGACCATGTAATAAGACCCTATGGAACTAAATTGCTCTGGCAATGGTTAGCAGAACAGACAAGGCTTTTATAATGGGTCGGGTGGTGGACTTGAAAATTGGCTCGCTGGCCCTTTAAGAATACAAGGCTCAGCGTGCGTGCTAGCATCCAGTGGAGCATGTCACTCGCTGGAACGCCGCCAGACACTGAGGCCGAAAAAGTAAAGCGGTGTAAGACCAAAGGCCGCCAGTTAGAGGTAAGTATGTTACATAATCACTAAATAATAAGTGGAATAGATATTGTTGCAGATTGCTTTAAAGAGGCTCTGTCACCAGATTATAAGTGCGCTATCTCCTACATAATCTAATCGGCGCTGTAATGTAGATAACAGTGGTTTTTATTTTGAAAAACGATCATTTTTTAGCAAGTTATGATCAATTTTCGATTTATGCTAATTACTTTCTTAAGGACCAACTGGGCGTTTTTAAACTTTTTACCAAGTGGGCGTTGTACAGAGGAGTGTATGACGCTCACCAATCAGAGACCAATCAGCGTCATACACTTCTCTCCATTCCAGCCCAGCTTCTTTCACTGCACAGCGAGATCACGCTGTGACTGGACTTCCTCCCACAGGTCCTTCACCGGAGCGATGGTCAACAGACATGGCGATGTCTGTTCAGTCTTCCATCGCTCCGGTGAAGGACCTGTGGGAGGAAGTCTCGTCACAGCGTGATCTCGCGAATGTATCTATGGCCTTAGAGCGCATTTATATTTTCGGAACAATCTGTCCTTTGACATGCGCAGTAGCGCTTATTTTCAACTTAGTCTCGGAATGTATCTATGGCCTTACTGTTATTCATCAGATTTTTTGTATGATTTTTTCTAAGTCCTCAGACATGCCCAGTAGCACTTTTTTGTAACTTAGTCTCGGTGTATCTCCGGCATTAGTGCTATATTAATCCTATTTTATACTATTGACCATAGTTCGTACCTTTACTTAGTGATCGCTGATCTATACGTTTGACAGCAGTGAGCACTTTTACTCAGTGCTTATGATTTGCATTGGGTTATTCTTATCTCTCGTATTTCATCGGAACTTTGATACTATTACTGGTTGGCACACATTGTAGTATTAAATTCTATGTTGTTTGTCTCTATTTGATTTAAATAAAGGTATTTTTTACAATTTAACTATTTTACTAGGTAGCAAGTAGTTGGGGAAGAAAACGGGTTCCTATTGCCTTGGCAATTCTTCTATATATTCAAGGTTTTTTACCCACCAACTACTAGGGTCTTTTTCTATTTTTTGTTAAGCATATATATATATATATATATATATATATGTATATATACTAGCTTTAATACCCGGCGTTGCTCGGGAGGTTGACTTACGGTATAGATGGTGTCCATCAGAGCGCTATGCGCATGCGTCAGACACCGGCGCCATGTTGCATCACTCGGGACTCCCAGTGCAGCACAAGAGCACCCCCCGCCCGTGCACAACGCGCACACGCCAGGGCCGCCCCACATCGCGGCCCTCCGCGCATGCCCAATGCGACGGCCGAGGGCAGGATCAAGCTCCACACCTCCCTACCCAGTGCGCATGCGCTGGGGCCGACACCAGGAGAAACACGGCGCGGCTCCCTGCGCATGCGCAGTACGACGTGCGCCGGATGCCTCAAGTCCAATAACAGAGGAACGATGCAGCTCCAGGGAAAGTGAATGTGTGTAGTAGTGTATGCGATAACTGCAATGTGTGCCCCACTTATAATAATAATAAATGGTACATGAGAAGTGTGTGTTATTAGAGGTTCGAGATGATAGAAAGAATCCATAACCATCAATATTATGTAGGAATAAAGACAACTTCCCCCTTGGCACATCCTGTTAGTATGGTGGCCTCGATGACGTGATCCATTTTAAACCAATGAAATATCGTGCTTCAAACAAACGTTCGAAAATATATATAAGATATATATATATATATATACAGTGACGTCAGGAGCTTCCCCGGGCACAATGCTTTAGGTAGTGATCTGCCCAGGGGCTTCGGGTGACGTATCCCACTGTATGCCTATACAGTGGGATGCGTTGCCTCATTTCGTCGGAGGTATACGTTGTGAGTCCTCCCGATGTACAACTCTGACGGAAGAAATAAAGGTGACGTGACTAAAGCGTTAGGAGACTTTATTTCTTTTTTTCCCTTGTTTTCTTGCCTGATCTTGGCTACGCTGGAAATAATGTTACCCGTGTACAGGATAAACATTTATTAACTAAGTTTATAAAACGAGATATTTAAATGTTGGATTTATTACAGTAAATTAATCTCGAAGTACAGTAAAAAAATAGTGTAGTACCGTGTTAGCCAGAGACAATATGAAATGTTAAATACTTTTGTGTCAAAAAAGACTATAGAAGGTATGAGACCTTAATTGGCTAACCATAAAAGTTCTATATGCGGCTTTCAGAGCACACAGGCTCCTTCTTCAGGCAGGTTTACAAATGAATGACTTAGAAAAAAGCACAACATTTAGATGTTACACAAAGACAATTAGTATCATGTAGAATCACTTCATGTACTAATTGTCTTTGTGTAACATCTAAATGTTGTGCTTTTTTCTAAGTCATTCATTTGTAAACGCGCCTGAAGAAGGAGCCTCTGCGCTCTGAAAGCCGCATATAGAACTTTTATGGTTAGCCAATTAAGGTATCATACCTACTATACTTTTGTCTTTTTTGACACAAAAGTATTTAACATTTCAGTAAATTAATCTCTAATTCCTTTTTCTGGCTTTGTCTAACTTAAAGTGTATTTAATATATTTGTTCCATCTATCTGTCTAGGTGTGGCTTATTTGAACAGGTATAAAGAATATATAATAGGTGAATGAATGTAATATTTAATAAACACAATACACCGCAAAGTCATTAATCCATTTTTAGGACACATTTAATTCATATAAATCTTCATTGGAAAAACCTAAAAAAAAATCGACAACAGAACTCCAAATAATCTGCATGTAAATCCACACTTATCAATATACAGGTTTGACCTATTTCACTACGTTGTGTGAAATCCGAGTCTGATGCAGATTTTAACGTCTAAAATGTGTTCAAAAATCCAAACCAATTCCACACCCCTGTGTTCTCCAGAATAAACCACATAAATCATAACATAAGAAACTTTCCAATATAGTTAATGTACTAATTCCATACAGTCAAAGGGAAAGGAAATTCCATGCAACTGCTCCCCCTAGTTCTCTTAGCAGAGAATGCAGGCAAGAAAGCATAGTCGGAAACCAGTGTAAATAGGGGTTGTATGACATTAGAAAAAAATACCCTTTTTATCCCAGAAACAGTTCCACTCTGGTCTCTGACCTTGTCTGGTATTGCAGCTCAGCCCCAAGCTTTTGAATTGGACCAAGCTGCAATACCAGACACAGCCAGTGGACAAGAGTGGCGCTGTTTCTGGAAATAAAAACATCCTTTATTTTGTGATCTTCTACAATCCCTCCAAGTAGTCAGTCCTGCCATCCCCTTTCCTCAATGTGTACCTCCAGTTATCGAAAACTTCCACTGTGAACTAAGACTCCCATGAAGTCTGGAACACATTCCATACCACTAAGGGTAGCCGGAGGGGCAATTGTTCTCCATAGATCAATGATGTAAGGAAAATTGTATATGTAACCTAATCTATGGGAAGAGCACCCACTATGGAGCCACCGAAGAGCAGCTGACGGACAGGAATCCCAAATACTGAAGCTTCCCCATGTATGAAGGACTTCTGACCGATTCCCCTATAAAATCACAATCCAAACATTTTTTTTTTTTTAAAAAGCAAAAACTAACTTGGATACATACAACGTTTCCAGTTCTGTCCCGGCAGATGTCTACTTTGCCAATTATTTTTTTTTATAGAATCCGGCTTGTCTTATTAGCAGTAGAAAATTATCTCAAAACTATCGTTCCCATTTTAGTTCTGGGACAACAAAAAAGAAACACACGATGTCCCGGAAAACGTTTGCACGGTTTTAGAACTTCGGAATTTGTTTAACAATCAAAAATAAACAAAAAGATTAACAATAATTTACTATTAATAAAAATATACAGATGAAGTAGAGTTTGTTCTACAGATGAAGTAGAGTTTGTTTTACAGATGTAGTAGAGTTTGTTTTACAGATGTAGTAGAGTTTGTTTTACAGATGAAGTAGAGTTTGTTTTACAGATGAAGTAGAGTTTGTTTTACAGATGTAGTAGAGTTTGTTAGGTGTAGTGTAGCTGAGGTTGTCATTTGGCAGAACTTATAGTGGTGTCACTTTGTTATCTGCAGTTTTCCCATAAAACTTTACCTAAACTTGGTGCAGTTATTAAGAACATTATCACGGTGCACTAATAAAATAGTTACACAACAGTTTCAGCTCTGCTATATCAAAGAATAAAATGATATAGTGTGCGCTTACCAAAATACTTCACTCACCTATTGAAGTCTGATGTGAATGAACTCTTCTCCCTGGAGCAGAGGTACTGTGTGAAAGCAAATAACAGAATGGCTTGCTCATTTATACCAACAGGGAGGTGTCCCTTGTACCATAGCCTTTCAACATACTTTGCTGTATTATTATACTGATAACGCTTGGGTATGTTCTGGTTCAGTTTTCCAGGCTATGGATTTTTTTTTCCTTTATGCTCTTTCTTTATATTTAGATTGTATGTGGCAAAAATATTTCTAGAACATGGAAATGTTTTTCTCACAGGAAAAAAACAGAGTTTGGAATTACAGTGGTGTCCAGGGGATCATGGGAATCCAGCATGGCCACCTGCCAGCTACAAAGTCTTTTGCTAGGCAACATCCACAACATTATCTGTACGAACAAATGTCAATAAGGAATATGAATATTTTTTCGTGGGTAACTATGGTCTTTGGGGGACCAGGACTGGAGTCAGGACTAGCAGATAAGGCTTCGTTCACATCTGCGCCAGGGCTCCGTTCCGACGGAACGTCGGAGCTCTCCGTCGGCATGGAGCCCTGACTGACACATAGGTTTCCGTTTCCATCACCATAGTCGACTACGCTATTGATTCCGTCAAAACGACGGAACCCTAGTACAACTGAGACAAACGGAAACCATTAGCACCGGATCCGTCACCATTGAAATCAATGGTGATGGAAACGGAAACCTTTGGTTTACGTTTTTATCAGTCAGGGTCCCGTTCCGACAGAAAGCTCCTACAGAACGTCAGAACGGGACAGATGTGAACGAAGCCTAATCCAGTGTAACGTCCAAGGTCGCTAACCACGAACTCCTTCAATCCAGTCGACGCCCTTCTCTCAAGAGATGTCGGCACATACGGCCGTCCTGCTCCACAGTGACCACAAGGGTGCGCTCACGAGCGCAGTCCAGACTTGAGAATCCAGAGCGCAAGCATGTTGGTGATTGAGCTAATTGGTCCAGAGCACCCTGGGCTATAAGAAGGTCTCAGCCCCATCTTCCCACACCTGAGCTTTGTTGTTGTATTCCTAGTCTGTCTTGCAAATGGTCCCCTAGTGTTTCCTGCTCCCAGTGTTTCCTGTTCCTGTATCCTGTAACCTGTATCCTGATCTAGTGCCGTGCTTAGCTGTAGCGGTGCTGTGCTGTATACCACGCCTCTCCTGCTTCTCCACACCTGACGTCTACCTGCTGCCTAGTTCCTGCCTAGCCTGCCTTGCTACTGTCCGAGCTGCCACAGGTACCCTATATAAATTATAGACTCTGACCTGCGCCCTGATGGCCATCTGCCATACCGCCAAGGTGGTACGGCCCAGTGGGTCCACGAACCCTACGTGACATCCAGACCTACCAATGTGGAATGAAGAGTGGCTGGGATGGGATGCATTTCAGCCAGCCATATAGTTAGGCACAAGTAACGACATAGGAGAAATGAACAGGTACGAGGTAGCAAATATGCTAAGAGGGTTGTACCTGAATTTTACAGTGCGACAGGTATCAGGCTCGCTGGCACAGTAGATTGGCAGGACTTCAAAGGAGGTGGACTGGCAGCATTCTATTATTGGGTAGGGGCATACTAAACTGGGATGTAGAGTCTATGCAAGCCCTGGCATTCACCCAAAACGACATCATGGACTTTGCTGCAGCATATTACAAGGTCTCCATCCCCAAAAGGCGAACTGGATAGACGATCATATAGGAAGAATTGCCCAAGTATAACTCAGTAGAATAAATCAGGGCAGAAATTGATTTAAGGGGCCAGAAGTCTGAACAAATCGGAACCTCAATATGTAGTCAAGGGAAGACAAAGTTGTAAACAGTCAGGTAAGAAAATACAGAAGGGTGAGGTATGTCAGAAAAGGAAGAAATGAAGAAGATGATGCAAAAGATCTGAATATATTTGTTATAATATTTGGATCATTGTCTAGACTTGCGCACTTTTCTGGTGGGCAGGGGGTTCACTGAGGACAATCAGACTATTTCATGTTTTTGTGCTTCTTAAATCTATGTAAAGTATTGAGTAATTTATATATATATATATATATATATATATATACATATATACATATATATATATATATATATATATATATATATAAATAAAACTGTGTATAATGTGATTGTGAATAACTTTTCCTGCAGACCTGACGGATTCTGCTTAGACAGTTTTTATATATATATATATATATATATATATATATATATATATATATATATATATATATATATATATATATGTTTTTATGTTTTACATTAAAGGTTTACATAGCCTTTGAGAGTACTTTTGGTTGGTTTGATGATTTTTCACGGTTTCTTTTACACAATATTCTAGTATGTTTTGATAAGACTTCTAATAGTATTTGACTGGGTACTATATGTAGTGATCGGAGGGATCGGCTTGACTTATAGCCTGCATTTGTTTCTTTTGCTATCATCTATCAAACAACACAGGAGATCAGAAAGTAAAATATTCGGATATAATACCACTGGGCCTTACTCTGCATAATTTATTACACTAGAACATTTTTCTTCCATTTTGTGTGTTTTCTATGTTTCTCACTGGATATTATCCTCATAACAATGAAAAGAATGGCAAGATCCATCTTAAGGGCTTGTCAAATGAATACCCCAATTATTGAAAAGTAAAGGATGGAAGTGATACCTCCCTCACAGATAAAAATGAAATCATCAATATACCGTTTATGAAAGATTTATGTTTTGAAGATTTTTCTGGCTTGATTGAATAAAACACTGTATAAAATATGTTTTTGTCAAAACATGAAGATATTTACTAAGCAAAATGTTCGAAGATTTTAACATAAGGTGCACATTATTATTTCACATGCACATTTTTTATAAATCTAGAGTAATGTGTTTCATTTTTACAAAATCAAAAAAATTAGAGATCTTATGACACTATTAAAATAAAGTCCCCTCCATGATGCCCTACATTAGTTAATGTCATCCATAATGTGAAGTAAGCCCATTTTTTGGCATAAAGTGGTAACTAAACCAAAAACGCTTCATGGCTTCAATCTCTAATGTGTATTGAATATATAAATAAGACATTGAGAGTTACCCAGAGGCTTAACTTGAAGCTTTACCCAATACAAAATCTGTAAGAGGGCCCCAAAAATACAATGTGCCACTCATAATACTGGTGTCTTCTTATGTGGCAAAAGCACCAAGGTCCAGGTGCGACTGCTATTCCTGACCCCCTACACCTAGTAACTATCCTTTTAGATGATGTCCTTTAGGGATTCCTGTAAGTGTTTGGTAAATTTACTTTTTATCTGTTTATTGATCTTGTTGGATCTCAGCCAGTGTTGTAATTGGGCTGAGAAATCTAAGTAGGTATATTAGTTTTCCCCTGGAGTGATGTCCCATGACGTAGTATATAGATGGTGAATTACAGCTTCGGCATCCTAATTTTTTTTCTAACGGGGCACGTGATTGATCTGGGTGTGATTGGGATCTGAATTATAGATAGGTCACACAGAGTGCCCCCATCACTCTCCTTTGTGCTCACGAGACTTGAGGGCATTTCCCACATTAGACGTTTTTGGAGTATTATAAAAGTTCCTCGGGATGATCATCTCCGGAAAAGGACAAATACCTCAAAGGGTTTTCTGACTGAAAGAACAAAATCGGATTGGTTAGAAACAATTGTTGTAATTACCCCAGACACATCGATTGTAATCACAAAAATTCATTACCGTAAGAGAGTATCATTTGATAGCTTGGGTAGTGTACTCTTCTAGAAAATGTAGGGTTAGGTAATGCAGCAGAGCTCAATATATGCTTATATAGCATATCATGACTGTTTGGTGTATTTTATGATTCAGCTGAATGTGGCCGGCCCTAGCATACAAAGAAGATTAATGACTATTTATAAGTGATTAGTCTGTCAACCTGAATAAGGGCATGCTGCATCTTAGATGAGGGTCCCCTGCTCTGGACCCCCCTCTATTAGCCACTGTATGTTACCTTAGTGACACACAGGACGCTGTTTTCATACCTTACCATGAATGATGTACGATGCCACAAATCCGTTTAAAATCACCATCTTAGACCCAAAAACATTTCAGTCTCCAAGATTAACATTACTCATGAAAGGTCTTATCTTCCTACTTTAAGGATTAAGACTTTGCAGAGGAAATGTGTATACTTTGTAATGAGAAGTGAAATAGTATTTGTCCATCTTATTGCTGGGCGTAAACATTGAAGAGTTATAATGGAGGACGACCGACAAGGTGGCTTCAGAAATATAAATCCACGCAGATGTGGCCCCTGGTTGGACTTGGACCCAAGAACTCAATGCTTAAAAGCAACAGAGGTAACCACTGCCCAACAACCAGACCACCCTTTAAGAACACTCATCCAAATAATGGTTGACTTTATTGTAACCCTTAATCCATGGTTCAGCTGCTTTTTATCACATATACATGTAATATATTTATGGATAATAATTTACATATCAAATATTATAAATATATATGGAATATAACTGATCTGTATGTATATTGTTCGCTGAGTATTAATATTTATGATGTATGATGATGCTCAAATGCATTTTTACGGACCCACAGTTCCAAATATTAGAAATAACAGTACTCCATCTTTATGGGGCATTGTGGATGCTCCGTACAGATAATGTTATGCTGTGAAGTCCTGTGTTACCAGATTAAACACATTGCTTTCCAATGAAGTTTGCCACTTGCCCCAGTGTCGTTGGATCTCAGCCTGTACCTGGAGGAAATACAGATAAAAATAAAGGTAAAGATAAAGTGGATCTTTCGTAGACTTTACCAATAATAAAAGACATCTAGTCCTCACACTTCCTAAAATTTGAGGCCCGAGTACTGATATCAGGGTCTACAGCTATAAAAAGAAGCAAAGATTCATCGACAACCAAGTCGTGGCCTCCAGACAGTCAGGGACAGGTTGGGTTCGACCTGATAAGCAGTTTCAGAGGTATCAAGGCCCTTTTACACCGGCCAATTATCTGGCAAACGAGCGTTCACAAAACACTCGTTCCCGATAATTGCCCTGTGTAAACAGGGCAACGATCAGCCAATGAACGAGCAAACACACGATCATCTGTTGATTGCATCATTTAAATGCCGAAACTATTATCGTCGTCGGCACCACATCTTCCTGTGTCAACAGGGGGAAGCGCTGCCGACACGATAGAAATGTATGAGGACGAGTGATCGTAATAACAACCACTCGTCCCTCTCCTAGCTCCGTGTGACAGGAGCAAACGAGCGCCGATCAACCAGCTGCATCGTTGATCGGCACTCGTTTACACGGCCCATGTCAGGCCGTGTAATACCACCTTCAGGCAGCAGCTCATCGCTCTGGTCTAGTCACACACAATGGGCCCATCCTTGTGGTACAGATCCATAATACAGCACATTGTATTACAGACATTCTGTAGATAATATATAGTATAGTTTAATCAGATGACGGGATGCAAAGTTGCTGCCTATTGGCGAGATATCTCCGGGCCAGTTTCTATTTAAGAAGGGAGCTACCTCTTCAGTAGACCACCCTTTTGATTTTTCTAATCTAGAGATACCATTGTATTACTAATGCGGGGTTACCTGTTCAGTTTTTAAATGTTTTTGAAGTGCACAGAATCTAAAAAAATAAAATAAAAATGCCACACATGTCATTATACAATTCCAAATGATGATGTATTTAGCTATACCAGCTCTTACCTCTCCATTGAGGAAGCAGTATAATAAGGCCACAATGAAGCCCTAGGGGGTAAAATTAGGAACATAGTTACTTAGATAAAAAAGAAAAAAAAAGAAACCATGCGCAACAAGTTCAATGCTGTTCTGTAGTGAGGAGAGAAAAAAAAACAAAAACGACACAGCTACATCATTGTAAAAATAAAAACATAATGGCTATTGGAATGAGGTAAAAAACAAATAAGCTCTTCTAGCCACTTGATCAATGGCAGTGAAATGGTTAAATTAGAAACTTTGCGGCATGCAAGCTGCCTCTCTCCCTCTTACGGTATGCTACACGTGGCATTTTCGCCGCATTCTTTGGTAAATATGAGAAGAAAAAATATTTTTGGTAATTTAAAGAAAAAAAAAAGAAAAATGCAGCAAAAACATCAGGTGTGAACCTTACAGCCACTGGTGGCATTATTGGAATATAACATACTGGGAGGATGAAAGCAGTCGAGGCAAAAGTAACTATGACTTTATCTCCCGAGGGCCCACAAGAACCCCAAGTTGGCCCTGTTTCTATGTTATGTGGGACGGCATTCCCTAGCTTAAAAAGTCAGCTCCAAAAAGGGTTCATTGTGTTCATTTAGGGTAACTAAACTTTTAAAAAACTTTTGACATGTCATGGTCACATGTCAGAGGTTTTGATGGGTGGGGATCACGAGTACTGAGACCCCCACAGATCGCTAAAACGAAGCAGCAGAAGCGATCAGGTGAGCACTCTGCCACTTCCTTTGTATGGGTTCAATATGAAGAGAAAACCTACAAATGGAGGGGGTCAATTACACAATAATCATAATATAATGAAATTTTTTTTTTACTTTTTTAAAGACATGTATACAAAAACGGTTAAAAATGAGTCGTACAATGCAAATGATGGCGGCAGCCTGTGCCAGGAGTGTGTATTGGAGTCAATAGATATGTGATAAATGACATATAGTTTACTGGTATACATATGCAAAAGATGGAAATTTTGCAATGAGACCTTATGCAAAAGGTGTATGTGAAAATTCAACGTTCGATAGAACTCGTGTTGGAACAGATTCCAGCTGGCAATTACCAACAAGCTGTCAGGACCAACAGTGAGATGTAATACAGGTCGTGCATGTGAGAAACCATGTCCACAAACATAAATATGGATCAACAAATGTAGTAACAGCCAGAAAAAAGCCAAAAAAGTCATAACAACTATGATCAAATTGTAGGCGCCCTAATTCAGCGTTTAAGTAGGGAAAATAGAACGTGGATCATGATTTTACGTGGCCACGTGCTCACACATTGGTAGAGATAAGAGACCATAAGGACTAACACAAATAAACACGCACCCACGTTGGAACTCCTGCACAGGAAATGACACAAGACCCGAAGCGCGTTTCGGCTGATGCCTTCGTCCGGGGGTGATCATGGATATATGTGAATTATTTCACATTCACAATTGATTTTGGTTGGTTCCACATCTCTGTGCCATTTTTTTCTTCCTGAATGTACAGATAGGCTTTGCCTGGGCTCAATATGAAGTCTATTACGAAACAGCACCTCGCTCACCTGATCACTATCGCCACGATCGTTGGGGGTCTCAGTGCTGGGAGGCCTACTGATCAAAACTTCTGACATGTCACTATTTTTAAAAAGTTTAGTTACCCTTCGAGGATACTCTAGTGGGCCATTTCGGCCCTGTATCCTTTTAATTTGCACCTCCGATAGCTGAAAGGTGAGAATTGGCCCTGATTATATAATACCCCAGACCATTAATTCAAGGGGACGTACAACAGGTCATCTGCTTTAACCCTTTATGGGCTAAAACTGAAGTGAAAACCAATTTGAAGTCTTTTTCGGAAAGTCTCCATCCTTTCTCATTATCTACAGACAGCACAAAATGTAAACACTCTCCTGTGACTTCTATTGTCATGTATAGGTACTTATTATAAGGAATAGTATTTATTTTTTATTATTTATGAGACCATATTAAAAAAAACAATTGTCTACATTCTAAATAAACCTTTCCTGTTATTGCTTGCTGTATTGCACAATTGAATTGAATACTCACTTTATAGTTATTTGTAAATGGGAAGCATCACAGGACTGGAAATCAAACTTTGAAAAATCACAACCGAATATTTTGTTTAGTGCAATGTATTAATTTTTTATTCTTTTCTTTTTGCTATTTTTTTTATTATACAAAAATGTAAAAAAATATGAAAAATACAGAATTATCTATTAGAATTGTAAAAAATACCAACAACAAAAAAAAACACATTCAGTCCCTCAATAAACAACTGTTCACCTGTTCCATGCCTTGACAGCGTTCTGAATAATCCGATGCTCACAATTAAATGGCGCTGGTCATGTGACCCTCCACTCATACCATGTCATATAACACTGTTGCTAACTAGATGCCAGAGGTCACATGACGTGTGTTTGGTGGGGGGAGAGGGTTACATGACTGATGCCATGTGTAGTCATATTTAGTTAACCCATGAATGCATTACACAGGACTAATCCATGGCCTATACCAGAGAAAGGAGTCAACTGGACTGATATGAAAAAAATGGTTTCTCTTCTATACATGAGTAAATAAATTGAACAAATGGAAACTGTAATACCCCTTGAAATAAATGGAGACTACTCTTGCTGCATGTTCCAAGCTTTATGTAGTATAAAAAGGTAAAACATTCTGTTTGTATACATATAGTACTTTACGCTTTTTGTAGTTTTAGGTTACAGAGTCCACACTAAAGTATCTCCCCTCAAGCATGAGGAAGGTGGAGGACCCCCGAAACATTGCGACATGCCTGGTCCGAGGGCGTAGAACAAACACTAACAAGAAATTGGACTTTGTTCGTAAGCATAAATTGCAAAAAAGCATTAAGTACTAAATGTATATAAACAGAACTGTTTACCTTTTGATAGTAGATAAAGCTTAGAAAACATACATCAAGAAAAAACGTGTATGTCAAATCAGTGGTGATTTCGTGTTGGCTGCAACGTGGAGCCGCTGTTACAAACGCTGTCATATATACTTATTTAATATTGGAAGTGAGCTACTTACTATACTATTTCGAGAAATGGAGACTACGCCAGTCATTGCAGGTCAATATTTGGCCGCAGCCTTCTTTATTAAAGATTATTGCCAGTTACAACAGTCCTTACAAGTTTACAAAACCGTTCACATTAACATAATTCAGCCATCGACCGTAATCCTGACTAAAATACCAATGTCTAATCCAATAAATGGCGATTTACTAAAAACTTTAAAAAAAATGTGGACGCCGAAGAATGATATAAAGAAACACTTTGGGCAGTTGCGCAGGATCATACAGTCAATAGGGGCAGCTCATGCACTTGCTATGGGGCCCTAGGAGAAAGGGGCCCAAGCCTTGGTTGGTCCCATCCCTTTTGCTAATGGGTGGAGGGAACCTGTGCAGAACTCCTCTTTTTAAGAACTGCTGCATTGATAGCCGCCATCCAATATACTTACCCCACCCCGCTCCTGATTCGGTTCCGGGCGCAGCACTTAGTCCTGGCCGCTGAACAGGAAGCCGAAGAGTACCCGACTATCTACTGGGGCCCTGTATCTAAGCCTATAATGTGTGATAATATTAATAATAATCTTTATTTATATAGCGCCAACATATTACGCAGCACTTTACAATTTAAAGGGAACATGAAACAAACAATATCAGACATTACATAGTGACAAAGCTAATTTACAATTCAAACCTGAGGAGTGAGGACCCTGCTCGCAAGAGCTTACAATCTATGAGGAAATAAGGGAGACACAAAGTGTAACAGTGTTTGTTCTGTACAATAGTCCAGCCATTTTTTTATACACATGGGGTGGTGCACATAAAGCTGCATGAGCCGGTTACCAGCCACTATCCGTGTATGACAGACATGAAGAGAAGGAGTGTGAGGGAATCTTATTCTGATGACTAATCTATAAGGGGGCCATGGAAAGGAGTCAGATTAGGGAATGTTATAGGCCTGTCTAAATAGATGTGTTTTCAGGGCATGTTTAAAACTGTGGATATTGGGAATTAATCTGATAGTCTGGGGTAGCACATTCCAGAGGACGGGTGCAGCACGAGAAAAATCTTGGAGACGGGAGTGGGAGGTTCTGATTATGGAGGATTTTAATCTAAGGTCGTTGGCAGAACGTAGAGCCCGAGTAGGGTGGTAGACAGAGATGAGGGAGGAGATGTAAGGAGGTGCAGCACTGTGGAGAGCTTTGTGGGTGAGAGTAATAAGTTTGAATTTTATTCGGAAGGGGATGGGCAACCAGTGCAGTGACTGGTAGAGGGTAGAGGCGTTGGTGTAGCGATTGGTCATAAATATGAGCCTGGCTGCTGCATTGAGGATAGATTGGAGAGGGGAGAGTTTGGTGAGGGGAAGACCGATTAGTAATGAGTTACAGTAGTCAAAACGAGAGTGAATCAGAGCAACAATGAGAGTTTTGGCGCTTTCCTCCTTAAGAAAAGGGCGGATTCTGGAGATGTTTTTGAGGTGAAAATGACAGGAGCGTGAAAGTGATTGTATGTGAGGAGTAAAGGAAAGATCTGAGTCAAAAATAACCCCGAGACAGCGGGCGTGCTGCTTAGGAGTTATGATAGTGCCACACACAGAGATGGAGACATCAGGTTTAGGGAGGTTAGTAGATGGTGGGAACACAAGGAGCTCAGTTTTAGAAAGATTCAGTTTCAGATAGAGAGAGGACATGATGTTAGAGACAGCGGACAGACAATCACTGGTGTTCTGTATTAGAGCAGGGGTGATGTCACGGAAAGAGGCATATAATTGGGTGTCATCAGCATAGAGATGGTACTGGAAGCCAAATCTGCTGATGCTTTGTCCAATAGGAGCTGTGTAGAGAGAAAAGAGGAGCGGACCTAGGACTGATCCCTGTGGAACCCCGATAGCAAGGGGAAGAGGAGAAGAAGTAGAGCCAGCAAATGACACACTGAACGAGCGGTCAGAGAGATAGGAGGAAAACCAAGAGAGAGCAGCGTCCTTGAGGCCAATAGAGTGGAGCATGTTAAGTAGGAGTTTGTGGTCAACAGTGTCAAAGGCTGCAGAGAGTTCCAGAAGAACCAGTAGAGAGTAGTGATATTGGCTGCTGAGCCACTGTATCTAATCTTATCATGCACGATACTGTCTGCATAGCGATGTATCTAAGTGTTCATGAAATAAATCAAACTAACAGCATTGGGTCACCACCACAAATCCTCAATTAGTGCTTTGCCAGTCAACCTGGTGACTAGTTTTCCCTGCCCTATTGGTCCCCCTGTTTTAATGCAAATCGGTTTGGGCTGTGTGGCACTTGGACTGGTTAAATCATTGGGGCACCTCACGCTGTTCATCTGATCATTTATTTACAGGTTTATTCTTTAACCCTCAGTGACCAGCTTATTTTGGGCCTAATGATGGAGCGACTTTTTTCATCTTTTTGATTGTCGCATTTCAAAATCCATCACTTTTTTATTTTTATTTTTTAGACATAGCTGTGTGAGGGCTTGTTTTTTGTGTAAGAAGTTGTATTTTTATTTGCACAATTTCGGGGTACATATTTACTGATTAACTTTTATTAACTTTTTAAGGGGGTAATGAGAAAAAAAAAATTCACCATTTATTTTTGCTTCTTAAATTGATTCAAGCCTGTGAATTCAGGGGAAGACATAAACATGACACATAAAGTTGTAAAATAAAGTTGGACTGGGGTTCCTTGGGTCCACCAGAAGAAATGATTCTGAGAGCCCTCCCTTCATCTATATAGATCACAATATTTTCTGTTATCATTGCACACACGGGGACATATCATCAATAAGGTCTAGCGGCAAGTGACTGGCTCCAGATGAGACCTCCTCAACCACTGAATAATGAAGACCAGATGAAGCACCATCGATAATCCAGGCATTCTTCACTTTCAACCTCCACTCAGGGCACCAGACTCGGAAGCCTGATGAACTGCAAATTAAATAGAGAATAAGCTGTAGAATTATAGAATCCAAATATTGAGCTCGGTGTAAACAAGCAAATTGAAGTTAGAGGAAAAACAATTTATAGGACACCTTTATAATCAGAATCTAATAAGAACTTCTCCCCAAAGATCGTAGGTTTCGGCCACATGGATTAGTTCAGGGAAAAGCATGTTAGACAATACACCATTCTCCACCCGTGACTCTTGCCATCTACTGGTACACAAGCAGTTGCTCCATAAGGCCCCCAAACTGACCGGGCACACAGCTTTGGTAAACAGTTAACGCTCACGCACCCTTCTCCTCTATTACTTTAGAATATATTCAACATTTTTGTAACCAAATGTTAAAGAATTGAGCAATAGGCACCTCGGAGCATCTTCAGACTTCTCATCATTCTTATACATTTTTTGCAACAGAGTCCTTAGAAGCAGGTGGCCGAGTCAACAACTCAATATAATCAATCACTCCAAATCTGGTCTTTTATTAAGAATAACAGATGACACCCTAATGGAGCAATATCACATGTCGTAACTTTCATACAAGTCTCAGTTACACCCAATTTTTTAAAGGGAGAAACGTTTGAGTCATCATCTATTCCATGCTCGACCAGAGTCTACATTGTGCCAAACGTCTGAAACATTAACTTGGTGTGATATGTCATCCGGAGGGGCAGCATGATAATATTAGAGGGGTGCAGAAGTAACAATATCATGCAAAAATAGTCACCACAGCCCCTAAATCAGCCATAGAAGGATTACACTCACCAATAGCGGTTGATGGTGTCAACGGCAGAAGTGGTTTCAGTGGCAGAGTGGGTCTCGCCAATTCTTGGATCTGCTGAAGCTGCTGCTTGGACAGTAAGTCTGTTCTTGTGTTCTTGCGTTGTGTTCAATAATGCAGTGGGGATTTTTCGGCTTCTCTCCTTGGGCTCCTTAACTGTACATTCGACCTGACCCTTGGTTCCACCTCATAAGGGAAGGGTAATAAGCACAGCAGCATTTCTTATCTCTTGATTATGTTGAGGTGAGAAGTTGTGACAAACGTCAGCAGTTCAATCTCGTATATTCAGTCTATAGCTGAATGTACTGCTTCAGGGGTGACATCCATGGGAGCTAATAAGAGGCTGAGGTGAAGGGTAAAACTTCTTTGGACATGCCGTGTAATTGCAGACACTTCGCAAATCACTCCACAATTCCCCCTTGGCCTGCCTAATGGTGCAGATCCATAATGACGGCCTTCATTACAAGCAAGCACCACTAGTTTAACTTACCCAAAAGGGGGACCCACCTTATCCAATAAACACTTGTCACTGAATAAAAAGAAATAAACAAGATTGATCCGGAGTGTATTAAAAAATAACTTTTACTTAAATTTCTTTAAAACATAAGCGTTTGCGATATGAGCGCATATATTCAAATCATATGTCACAGTCGTGTACAATTATTCTGTTTTTATCAGTATGCATATACAGCAATATTGGAGACAGCAAAAATAGTCCACCTTTAATGGTTTCCTAATACTTGTGGTTCAAATAATTCGTTAGTTTCAGAGGTTCTCTCATAAGCACTAAGATGCTCTGTTAATCATGTAGGATATACAGGAGATATATGAGAATTTTTTCGGGCAGTTGCCCTCCTACCCCTTTGTTTATGGGATGGTGGTATTCCTTTCAGGCGTGTTCTGTAAAATCCTGGATTTAGTTGGACCTCTGAAGTAAGGTAATTCTTGAAATTGGGAGAAGAATTACCTTACTTCAGAGGTCCAACTAAATCCAGGATTTTACAGAACACGCCTGAAAGGAATACCACCATCCCATAAACAAAGGGGTAGGAGGGCAACTGCCCGAAAAAATTCTCATATATCTCCTGTATATCCTACATGATTAACAGAGCATCTTAGTGCTTATGAGAGAACCTCTGAAACTAACGAATTATTTGAACCACAAGTATTAGGAAACCATAAAAGGTGGACTATTTTTGCTGTCTCCAATATTGCTGTATATGCATACTGATAAAAACAGAATAATTGTACACGACTGTGACATATGATTTGAATATATGCGCTCATATCGCAAACGCTTATGTTTTAAAGAAATTTAAGTAAAAGTTATTTTTTAATACACTCCGGATCAATCTTGTTTATTTGTCATAATTTACGGAGAATTCTTGATAAACCAACATTGTCTAGGTGGTAGACGATATACAATACCACGAATATATACTACTGAATAAAAAGAGTAATCTCCTTAGGAAGCCCTAATTTGCTCGGTTCACGAATAGGGACTTGAAAAAAATTTGTGATTAGTAACCCATGGTGTTCCCTTCTCATAGTCCGGGAGCTCTTATATTTAAAGAGTTTTATATTAGAGTTCTTAATCTGCCAATGTTTTACTTAGATAAGTTTCTGGTAGCGATGTAAAAATGAGGGGCACCACTACACAATCTAAAAAAAAACAGTAAAAGCTGTGTCAATATACATGGTTTTGTCAGAATATCCACTGAAAACTCAACAAATTCCAGCGTTGGAATAGTTGATTCTCATGCCAAAGCAATATTGACTTTTGTATTTTATCGGAACTACCAATCAATACGTCAAGGCAACTGGTCATATGTATAAACAGGTCTTTTAAGTATAATAACTTTTCAAAAAGTTTTAAAAAGTTGCACTAATATGATTACATTTAGGGGGGATTCACACGAGCGTGATTTGGCAGCGTGTAGACCGCGTGGTTTTCGCGCGGCACGCAATGCCCTATAGAAGTCTATGGGGCAGTACACACAGTCCGTGTATTTTGCGCAGCGTTTGTTCGCTGCGCAAAATACGCGACAGGTTCAATAACTTTGCGTATTTCACGCATCACGCACCCATTGAAGTCAATGGGTGCGTGAAAACCACGCATGTCGCACGGAAGCACTTCCGTGCGAACTGCGTGTTTGCGCAACAGCTGTCAAAAGGATGAATGGAAACAGAAAAGCACCACGTGCTTTTCTGTTTCCAAGCATCCAAACGGAGTGTCTTTGCGAGGAGCGAACCCCGACAACCGAAGCTAACTTCACCGGGTTCGGCCAAACTCGTTTTGGCCGAACCCGGCAAAAAAATTTCCGGTCCGCGACGTCGGAAGACATTCACTGTGCATGGTGCTGAAAGAGTTAAACTGTTTCAGCACCATGGACAGTGACTTGCGATCCCAAAATACATGAACCTGTAAAAAAAAAACCGAAGTTCTAACTTACCGATTACTCCTGTCTCCTTCCTGCAGTCCGACCTCCCGGGATGACACTTCAGTTCAAGTGACAGCTCCAGCCAATCACAGGCCAAGCACAGGCTGCAGCCAATCACAGGCTGCAGCGGTCACTTGGACTGCCGCGTCATCCAGGGAGGTGGGGCCCGATGTCAAGAGAGGCGCGTCACCAAGGACGCGTCACCAAGGCAACGGCCGGGAAGTTCTCGGTAAGTAGGAACTTTATCTTTTTTTTTACAGGTTTTTCGCTGTTGTGTTCGGCATTCACTGTCGAGGGTGCTGAAAGATTTAGCTCTTTCAGCACCTTGGACAGTGACGGGCGTCGACAAGCCTCATCTCTATGATGCCGGCTGCGCGAAAATCACGCAGCCGCGCATCAGACACGCATGACACACGCAGCTGTCAAATGGTTTTTGCGCTCGCAAAACGCAGCGTTGTTTGCGCGCGCAAAAACGCAACGCTCGTGTGAATCTGCCCTTAGGGGAAGTTAAAAAAATCTATAGAAAATTTGTAAAAACCAAAAAGTTGAGAATTTTTAGTGTTTCATCATCATTGGGTATAGGCTATAATAACCATGATACAGTATATGATATCACCAATAACAAAAAAGAATGAATCACCTGATTTGATCCAAGAACAAGCTCAAAATATAATCTGGCCCAGACACCAATGTGCTCAGGAAACAAGGCAAAAATGACGTAATGTATTCCAAACAGAGGGATCAGGAGAAGAGTAGATTTCGCTAGTCTCCTATGAAAGAAAAAAAACAAAAAAATCATCATTATGGATATTGGATATGGATATTATGGATATTATATTAAAATAAATCTTACCTACAGCCCTATACAAGTTGGTGCAGTTATACCTACAAAACAATTACTACAGGTAATAAGCACTACACTGAAATAAAACAAATATATGGAAAGCTAAGACAACATCAAATGTTTTATTATCTAGATTTTAACCCCATATAGTTTATTAAAACACGATGTACACCTTTGCTCTAATGCACTGATCTCCAACCATTGACTGTATCAGAACATGCTGGGAGTTGCAGCTTCGCTACAGCTGGAAAGCCACAGGTGGGAGACCCTCTGCTCTAAGGGTATGTTCACACACACTAATTACGGACGTAATTCAGGCGTTTTTGCCCCGAATTACGTCCGAAAATAGCGCCTCAATAGCGCTGACAAACATCTGCCCATTGAAAGCAATGGGCAGACGTTTGTCTGTTCACACGAGGCGTATATTTACGCGCCGCTGTCAAATGACGGCGCGTAAATAAACGCCCGCGTCAAAGAAGTGACCTGTCACTTCTTTGGCCGTAATTGGAGCCGTTATTCATTGACTCCAATGAATAGCAGCGCTAATTACGGCCGTAATGGACGCGGCGTTCAAGCGCCTGCACATGCCGGTACGGCTGAAATTACGGGGATGTTTTCAGGCTGAAACATCCCCGTAATTTCAGCCGTAACGGACGCCCTCGTGTGAACATACCCTCACTTCTTTGACGCGGGCGTCTATATACGCCCGCGTCAAAGAAGTGACCTGTCACTTCTTGGGGCGTAATTGGAGCCGTTATTCATTGACTCCAATGAATAGCAGCGCCAATTACGTCCGTAATGGACGCGGCGTTCAAGCGCCTGCACATGCCGTTATGGCTGAAATTACGGTGATGTTTCCTCCTGAAAACATCCCCGTAATTTCAGCCGTTACGGACGCTGTTGTGTGAACATACCCTTAGGGTATGTGCGCACGTAGTGACCAAAAACGTCTGAAAATACGGAGCTGTTTTCAAGGGAAAACAGCCCCTGATTTTCAGACGTTTTTTGAGCAACTCGCGTTTTTCGCAGCGTTTTTCGCGAGTTTTCGCAGCGTTTTTTCCGTCCGTTTTTGGAGCTGTTTTCATTGGAGTCTATGAGAAAACGGCTCCAAAAACGTCCAAAGAAGTGTCCTGCAATTCTTTGACGAGGCAGTCATTTTACGCGTCGTTGTTTGACAGCTGTCAAACGACGACGCGTAAATTACAGGTCGTCGGCACAGTACGTCGGCAAACCCATTCAAATGAATGGGCAGATGTTTGCCGACGTATTGGAGCCGTATTTTCAGGCGTAAATCGAGGCATAAGGGTATGTTCACACGACAGCGTCCGTAACGGCTGACATTACGGGGATGTTTTCAGGAGGAAACATCCCCGTAATTTCAGCCATAACGGCATGTGCAGCGCTGCTATTCATTGGAGTCAATGAATAACGGCTCCAATTACGCCCCAAGAAGTGACAGGTCACTTCTTTGACGCGGGCGTCTATTTATGCGCCGTCATTTGACAGCGGCGCGTAAATATACATTTTTCGGACGTAATTCGGGGCAAAAATGCCCGAATTACGTCCGTAATTAGTGTGTGCGCACATACCCTAATACGCCTCGTTTACGCCTGAAAATAGGTCGTGTGAACCCGACCAGAATCACATATGTTGTTTTTGCTGCAGTTTTTTATGCAGTTTTTATAGCCAAAGCAAGCGGTGGATCCAAGAAATATACAGGAAAAACATATGCTTCCTGTAGGATCCACTGCATGTATGAGTCTAGTCTAATGCATCTAACAAAAATGTCAAAAATTACGCGATTTTGAGAATATATATATATTTTTTTAAATATGCTACTAGTCCCTGATTTTTTTTTTAATCCATAAATTGTGCCCCCCCCCCCCAATGGAGCACTAGGCATACGTCATAGACCTATAAGTAACTGGCATGAAGTATACAAGTTGAATTTGTAGCATCTACCTACGGGGATATCCACCTGTAGAGCAACAGGTTGTTATTCCTGCCAAATGATATAAAGACACAGACGTATTAATTATGCCTTATAACTCTATATAAATGTTATTCTTGGCTTCTCATTTAGATCCCTATCAATATTCTAATGGTGTGAACGAAACATCAGTCCTGGGTGGAGGTAACACTCATCCTGACTAACAAATAATCCATTTATTACTTACTATATGTTTTATATTTAAATAATAGGGGTTCTCAGTTTTCAGTAAATTTATGTTTTTTTGTACAGTTATACAATTTTAAAAGTTATACAGTTTTCCAATATACTTTCTGTATTAACCCCTATCTGCACCATGAAGTAATAGCACATCGTGGTGTGGGGGGTGATGTTTGGAGCAGGCTCAACCGCTGGGGGTGTCAGCTGTGTATTATAGCTGACACCCGGGATGAACGGTAAGGCTGGGTTCACACAACCTATTTTCAGACGTAAACGAGGCGTATTATGCCTCGTTTTACGTCTGAAAATAGGGCTACAATACGTCGGCAAACATCTGCCCATTCATTTGAATGGGTTTGCCGACGTACTGTGCAGACGACCTGTCATTTACGCGTCGTCGTTTGACAGCTGTCAAACGACGACGCGTAAATTGACTGCCTCGGCAGAGAAGTGCAGGGCACTTCTTTGCAACGTAATTTGAGCCGTTCTTCATTGAACTCAATGAAGCACAGCTCAAGATATACGAGCGTCACAGACGCCTCGCATAATACGAGGAGGAGCATTTACGGCTGAAACGACGCAGCTGTTTTCTTCTGAAAACAGGCTGTCATTTCAGCCGTAAAAGCCAGCTAGCGTGTGAACATACCCTAAGGAACAGCGATCACGCTGTTTCTGGCCGTTTAACCCTTTAGATGCTGCGATCAATCACAATCGCAGCATCTAAGATGTTAGAAAGAGTGGGGTGCCAATGATTGTCATAGCAGCCCAGGGACCTAATGAAGGCCCCCCGGCGCTGACTTTCATCACCTCCTGTTAAGCCCTGCCTCTAGCCGTTAGTCCCTTTTCCTGGCCGTTAGTCATGGGTGTCAGCTGTAATACACAGCTGACACCCGCTATGTACGGAGCGGGCTCAGCGGATGAGCCCGCTCCAAACATCACCGCCTCACCACAACGTGCTATTACGTTGTGGTGCATGTAGGGGTTAATGATTGTATACCTGCCAAGAATAGGCTGGTGTGCATTACAAGATGGAGAACATCTAAATGTACCCCCATCACTCTCATAGTGCAATATGAGGACTCTAGAAAAGCTGGGTGACATCCCCCCTGCAAGTGCTGTACAAGTAGCCATTCTCAAAATTTACTGCAAATAATTTTTAAGAACCTGAAAGTAAAAGATTATTAAATGACATGATAGATAGATAGATAGATAGATAGATAGATAGATAGATAGATAGATAGATAGATAGATAGATAGATAGATAGATAGATAGATAGATAGATAGATAGATAGTGCTGCAATTCTTTTTTCATCTATCATCTATCTATCTATCTATCTATCTATCTATCTATCTATCTCTCTCTCTCTCTCTATCTATCTATCTATCTATCTATCTATCTATCTATCTATCTATCTATCTATCTATCTATCTATCTATCTATCTATCTATCTATCTATTTCACTCATGTCTATCTGTCTACTTAAAACTGAATTTGATTATTTCCATGGTTCTTCTATAAAGAGCATTTCTGACATTTCTAGAAGGGAATTAGACTTAATTTAGGTAGGAAAATGAATCATAGTGTATGTTTATAGGGTGTGGACACCTTGGAACACCATTTACAACAACAATTTACATACAAAATTCATGTAGATGAAAGGTTGAGTAACTTACATGTATTTTCCTGCATGTCTCCTCCATAGGAGGGGAAGTATTAGAGGTAGACAAATCTATGGGCTCTTGCATACTTTTGAGTAACTTTTCAGCATGGTGAATGGGACGATAGATGATAGATAGATAGATAGATAGATAGATAGATAGATAGATAGATAGATAGATAGATAGATAGATAGATAGATAGATAGATAGATAGATAGATAGATAGATAGATAGATAGATGATAGATGAAAAAAGAATTGCAGCACTCCAGAACTAGTTTCAATTTAAATCGGTCATATATTCACCCATGTCAATGCAACGTTTCAGCCCTACCACATGAACTTTCTCAAGCAATGTGATGCAGCAAACTGACAGGTATATATATATATATATACACATACATCATTTGCGGCCATATAACAATCAAGTATACTAGGTTGTCAAAAAAATACATCTAGTACATAAGGTGTTAACATCCATCATTCGCATATCTTATCATATCAAAAAATGCCTAAGAATCAATTTGATATAGCAGAAACGAAGGAGGCGGGGAATGGTGCGACCAAGCAATCAAATGGTCGGACCAAGCCAGCGATCTAAAATATCAAAAATAAAATGGCGTCCGCAGGACCGCACTGCTCAGGATATAAACAATCTCTAATGACCAGATCACATGCAAAAGTGTTCAAGCCAATGGAGGAGCAGAAGCAAAGCGTTCCTAGTTACCGGAAGCATGTCGTCCCATTGCACAATGAATGCACGCGCACTGGAGGTCATTATTCAAAGTCAGCAATATTAGCTACTGGTAAAGTGAAGAAATTGCCATACATTGTGTTAGGAAACGCCTGTTCTTTTTAGATCGCCATGACTACTAGTCTAGCTTCTGAGCGGTTCTGGTTTCCCTTGTTGGGCCTATCCCACTTCTCTGTCTTTCTTCCTGTCAGGTGTAAGGGTGGAGTACTTATACCTGGCTTCCTCCCCACTTTCTTTGCTTGTGAATTTCCTTGTCTTCAGGTGTTTTGATCAAGCTGCTGACAGTACCCTATACCTCTGACTCCTGGACTTCTTGGAATCTGACCTCGGCTTGTCTCTGGATACTGCCTTGTTTACTGATTTGGACTATCTGCTCCCGGCTGGTTCTGACCTCTGCTATTCCTGATATCCACTTGCTTACTGATTTAGACTTCTGTTTACCCTTGGGCTGTCTTGTTACCTGCTCAGGTATTGCCTTCATTGCACCTCCTATCCAACACTGAACTCTGTTAAAACAACCTGGGTTCTATGCAGCAAAAACCATCCTGCCTTATGGTGGGCTCTGGCAAAAACCCATAGAGTAGCCCTAGACTCTGTCGATCAGAGTTGTGACGGATTTGAGGTTTGCAGATTTATTTGCACGCTCACTGCCAGCAGTCTACTGGAGCTCATTATTCAAAGTCGGCCATATTAGCTACTGGTAAAATTAAGAAATTGCCATACATCGTATACGGATATAGTTTGCTCCATGTTTTAATCCATTAATGTGACGCTATTATCCCAATCCACAACTAGTACATAAACTATGTCAAATTGTTCTGTTGTAAAGAGATAAAACAAGGAAAGGACTTATACATGTGTCATCCCATTCACCATGCTGAAAAGTTACTCAAAAGTATGCAAGAACCCATAGATTTGTCTACCTCTAATACTCCCCCCTCCCCCCCCCCCCCCCACTATGGAGGAGACATGCAGGAAAATCCATGTAATTACAAAGTTACTCAACCTTTCATTTAAATGAATTTTGTATGTAAATGGTGTTCCAAGGTGTCCACACCCTACAAACAAACACTATGATTCATTTTCCTACCCTGGCCTATAAATTAAATCCTATATTACTTTTTATTAAAGTTTATAAATAGTACAAATGAAACAATAGACATAGCTCACGCAAGAGCTTAGATACAATAAAACAGAACAATATAAAACATTTCAATGGAATCATCATTATTACCGAGTGTTATGTTATAAAGAAGTCTGGAAGTCAATGTCTGAAATACTGTCAATCTTCCAGCACAAATGGAATATACACGTGAAAAATGTTTTCAATGGATCACGGTACAATATTGTCCAGAAGTCCACACATCCCAAGCAATCATGGACTCAAACTGCCAATTATTATTTATTCCTTGTATAATTTCTTACAAGAAAGGGATTTTATCGGATTTTCAGGATTTTGCAATTTTATATCTCACTACAATTATAATATGTCAAATAATTGTTCTATGTGAACGTTCAAATTTATCTGCATCGATAGCTAAAAAAGTTAATGGGGCGTCCAAGATAATCGGGTAGCCACGTACAGATGATAAAAATCGGTCTATTTTCCTCCATAGCGCTACAACAGGGGGGCAATGCCACCATATGTGCTTCATTGTGACAGTGTCATTACATCTCCAGCATTTATTGGAAACATTATAATACTTAAAAAGTTTGGAAGGTGTAAGGTACCATCTATATAAAAGTTTTCTAGCAGTTTTAATGTGATTAGTACATGTAGAAATCGAAGAGATAGCAAAAAAAAGCCAGATTCCATTGAATTTCGGAAAAGGTGATATCAAGATCTCGTTCCCATTTTTGTTCATAGGTATGTTGACTGTTCGAATAGGAGCTTAATATTAGTCTATAACAATGGGAGATGTTACCTTTAGAGGTGGAATTGGATGATAACCATTTACAGAGGGGTGAATCTGGAGAAGAAAGAGGTAGGGATAAAGATAAGACTGTCCGCCTGATCTGCCAGTATTTGTAATAGTCATGCTTGTGTATTGCGTACAATTCAGCTAACTTTTCAAAAGATAAGAATAATTAGTCTTTCCATAAATCAAACAACGTATGGAGTCCATTAGACATCCAGTAAGATATATCAAGGTCAGGTATAAGAGCCATAAATATTGCCACTGTAGATTTTTTATAATCTGTTGAAAACAGATTTTTCTTAGATACTAAATTGTTCCATAAGTCCATGACCGCTCGTGTGGTGGGATGAGTGGACCTCAGAGGACTACCAAACAAAGACGAAGCAGTAAGAGAATTTAATAAGGACGTTTTTCCCAAAAAGTATGATTCAAAAGATACCCATAATTTAGAGTCATCAGGTGACCATAAAGATTTAAGCTGGTCAATAATAGAAGCTCGGTAATACTGTAAAATTGAGGGGAATTCCAAACCACCCTCCCGTAGGGGTCTAAATAGAATTTCTGCTTCGACTCTAGGTTTGGTTTTCCCCCATATGAATTTCATGAACATAGCTTGTAATTTTGTGAGACATGCAATAGGTACAAATATGGGAGCATTCCTAAATATGGAAAGTATTTTGGGGAGAGTTAGCATTTTAATTGCTGCAATTCTACCCAGCCAAGATACACCGTGGTGTTTGTAATTATGTACGTTTTCCTCAACTTTTTTGTGTAAATGTAAGTAGTTTTGGTTATAAAGGTTCGATACTGGGAATGTTAAATTAATACCAAACTAAGGGAGGGAATACTTGACCCATTTAAAAGAAAACATTTTTTTAAGACGTTGGACAGTCTTCAATGGTAGGCCCATATTAAGAATTTGAGATTTTGTTGCGTTAATTTTCTAACAAGTTACGTTGCTAAAATATGAAAGGATATTGTTTATTTCTGGAAGAGATACTAATGGAGAAGAGCATATTATTATAACATCGTCCGCGAACAGACCTATGAGGTGTTCATAATTACCTATGGAAATGCCAGTAATCAAACGAGAAGTTCTAATTTTCTCAGCTGAAGGCTCCCTTAGAAGAGCGAAAATTAAAGGGGAAAGGGGATAGCCCTGCCTAGTTCCGTTTGTGATATCGAAACGTAAAGATAAGAAACCAGCCGTATATACTGACGGAGACGGACCGGGCTAATATAGCCCTACCAAGCGGGCCCACCATGCCTATCTTATCTAGGACCAATTTTAGGATTTTTTTTTTCATATTCAACATTTTTATTAATTTTAATACAAACAATTACATACACAATCGAAAAAAGTGTCACTCTAGTAGAAAGAACATGCAATAAGGGCACAGCCCAAACAGGAGAGTGAACATCACAAGCCATAACAAGTGCAAAATACAATCACAGCAATCTGAGGAAGCTGAAAGGAAATGAGCATTGTAACAAAAAGGAACGAAAATACACCAATTCAACCCCCCAAACATCCTAAAATGCAATGGTAAGGACATGTATGCACAATCAGAGGAAGAAATGATTACCCACAATAGACAGATTTAGAAAAGGAAAAAGATAGAATGGGAAACAAACACGGGCAAGGAAAAAGAAAGGGAGGTCATGGCAAACCTGGACTCCAGCACCTGAACATCCTAGATAAAATGAGAGGAAGCAGCCATGTGCCTGTCAGAGATGAGATTAGAGCAAACAAACCCCACAACACCAGCCCGCAGTCCAAATGTTAACAGAGTCTCATAGGAAAGGATGATTTTCTCAGTTCACTGCAGTGCGATATGTGGAAGAAACGCATGCCAGTGAGACCAGGTATCCCGGTACCGCAGAGAAGTGGCCAGGGAATGAGCATATTTTAAGAAGGTGACCCCTGATAACAGCTGTGTGAGCACACCAATTATTAAAAGTTAAGGTATCTACAGGGATATTGAGATAAAAAAAATCAGTCAACGCTTTTCCTATCTGGGCATTGTATTCCTCATTATTTAATAGGGAATTATTTATCCGCCATGGAGAAGTAGGGACATTATTAAATTACTCATTAATAGACGCAGAAACCTGAGCGTGGTCTGACCAAGGTTCCTATGGAGGGATTAATCACTCGTTGAAGCAACCATTGATCTACAATAATAAAATCGATCCTAGAATAGCTTTTATGAGGGTGGGAAAAGAACGTGTAGTCCCTTTTGGAAGCATTAAATGTTCTTCATGTGTCATAAAGATTTTCCCTATAAGTAATGTTATAAATGTCAGTGTTTTTTTCGTCTGGTTTGTAGTGACTTTTGTCCAACTGAGGGTTTACAAAATATGTTCAAAGTGAACATGCCAAGACCTTGTAAGGGTAATGGGCAAGGTAGGAGGGTGGTAGAATATTTAAAGGTAAAATGTTTACAATAGTACCTACTGTAACGGGCACGGGCGCAGACCGTAGACCCTTCCCATCCTGCCGACGTCTTCTTCCCCGGAGATGCCAGCACATGCGGCCGTCATGTTCTGCAGTGACCACTAGGATGCGTGCGTGAGCTCATTCCAGGCCTATAAGGGCCCAGCATGCGCACATGATTAATAATGAACTAATCACTCCCAGATCACCCTTGACTATAAAAAGGGCCCCTTCCCTTTCACTCATTGCCTGAGCGTTGTTTGTATTCCTCTGTTAGGCTGGATTCACACGAGCATGTTTGGTTCGTAGAGGACGGAACGTATTTCGGCCGCAAGTCCCGGACCGAACACACTGCAGGGAGCCGGGCTCCTAGCATCATAGTTATGTACGACGCTAGGAGTCCCTGCCTCTCCGTGGAACTACTGTCCAACATGATTACAGTACGGGATAGTTGTCCCGCAACGAAGAGCAGAAAAATAATCAATCAGGAATTCTCTGAGTTGTGCAGGCAGGATGGATTCAGGAATACCGCGAAAACGAATATTATTTCTGTGTAGGTCAAAAGAATTGTATTCGGCACACATTTGTAGTATTCAACATATATTTATTTCTTTTTAGTATATGCCAGTGGCTACAAGTGCAACGTTTCGGTCGTGAGACCTTCGTCGGGCACTGGGGAAACATATATATGTAATTATAGCATATTATACGGGTTCCAAAAGAGTACAGGAATACAATAATATAGGATGTGTTATACATAGACTGTGTAGAAAAATTGTATACAGAAAACAGATCCAATGTTAAAGGGGTTGTCCGAGATACCAACATTTTTTCAAAAACTGTGTCATACATTACCCCTTATACAGACAACCTAAATAAAGCATTATTTTAAAAAAAAATTCTACTTAGCACATTTCTGCTTTGAGTTCAGCACAGTTTGTTTACATGCAGTTCAGCTCTGGTTTGTTGATCTTTCCTTGTTATGAAACTTTTTTCCCGTGCACGCTCATTGCAGGCTGCAATGAGCGTGCACGTACCTTCCAAGAGTTCATGTGAGCTGTCCCTGCTCCTCCCCGCTGACATCCTTCACTGGACTTGTCTCCTTGCTGACATTCTTGAAGGATGGTGACCGTTCTCCCCCCATTATGTTTTTCACATTTATGTTTTCTTTCTCTTTTCAGGTCTATAAACCTCTTCGTGTCTACCCCAACCCTCGTCCACCCTCTTCTATCTCATGTCTCTCTCCACTAAGGCTATGTTCACACAGAGTTTTTTTGCCGGAGGAATATCTGCCTCAAAATTCCGTCTTGAAGTTTGCGGCAGATTTACCTCTCCCTGCACGTTGATTTTTGCGTCATTATTCCCGGAGTTTTTTGTGCGCTGTTTGCGGCTTTGTTTGCGGTTTTGTTTGCCGCTTTGTTCGGGCCGGTTTTCGCTTAGTTTATCTTGGCGTTTTTTGCTTGTTTGTTTGCGTCTTTTTTTGCTGTGTTTTCCGTTGCGTTTATCGTAGCCTTTTTCGTATCGTTTCTTTTTTTGCATCGTTGTTTGCGGCTATTTTTGCTGCGTTTTTCGTTGCATCTTTCGTGGCGTTTTCCCAGTAGTTTTTCGCGGCGTTCTTTGCCTCTTTGTTTGCGGCTTTTTCCGTGATGTTTTCCGTGGCGTTTATCGTAGCCTTTTTTGCGTCCTTTTTCGCCTCTTTTTTTTGCGTCGCTGTTTGCGTTTTTTTTTCTGCGTTTTTCGTTGCGTCTTTCGTGGCGTTTTTCGCCTCTTTTTTCGCGGCTTTATTTGCGATGTTTTTCGCGGCGTTTATCGTAGCCTTTTTGGCCTTGTTTTTGCGGCTTTTTTTGCTGCGTTTTTCGCGTCGTTTTCCGTCATGTTTTTCGCCCACGGCAATTGAGTGCCGCGGGCATAAAACAACGGAAATACGCTTTCTCTGCCTCCCATTGAATTCAATGGGAGGTCAGAGGCGTAAACGCCCGAAGATGGAGCATGTCGCTTCTTTTTCCCACGAGGCAGTTTTACTGCTCGCGGGAAAAAGGTGCCGACGCCTCCCATTAAAATCAATGGTACGCATTTTTGGTCCGTTTTTTACAAGTTTTGCTACGCTGTTTCCGCTTAAAAAAAAACAGGCGGAAACATCCCCGTAATTTCAGCAGTTATGGACGCCCTCGTGTGAACATACCCTAACAATGTAGGCTTAGATACAGGACCCCAGAAGATCTTATCCAGTTCAGGACCGGGCTATTTTGCGCCTTCAGGACCAGATACCGTTTAGCCATTTTTAGCACGTGTTAGTTAAATGGCTATAACTTTTTTATTTGTTGGGCTAACGACGTGATTTTTGCGACGTTTTTTCCGTAGACAATACAGGTTTCATTTTTTATCGTTTTTATACACACCTTTTTTGCCATTTTAGAATTTTCTTTCATAAAGTTTGAAAATAATAGTAAAAAAAAAAGCTTTTTTACGTTTCAGCTATTTTTTTTTTGCGTAATAACATAGTTTTACCCTAAAATAGACCTTTTATTTGTGATCGTCATTGTCTACTGTAAATTTTTATATATTACATGTCTATATTAGGGTAATTGGGTCAGCGCTAGCGTTACAACAATGATTGGCGGGGGGAACGGTATTTTTTTGGGGTGGGTATTTTATGTGTATTTATTATTGTATTTTTTTTTGCACTTTACTTTACTATTTTTTTTTTACTATGGTCTGTCCCCCAAAGGTCAGAAAAGACCTTTGGGGAACTTTATATATTTTTTTTCTTTCTTTTACATGTTTTTCCACTGTAACTGGAGCTGCACAGCAGGATATGCACAGCAGCCCCAGTTACAGGGGAAATCAGCCCTCTCATAGTGACGATTGTCACTAATAGGGCTGTGCTGGGTCTAGTAAGACCCAGCAGCAGTCTGTCACTAACGGCACCCGGCGATCATGTGACCACATGTGATCACATGATCACCGGGAGGAATAGAGACAGCGCCGCTGCTGCTGTCTCTATTCCTATACACAGCGTTCATTGAGCGCTGTGTAAGAAGACATCGGAGAAGACAGAAGCAGCTAAAGCTGCTTCTATCCTCTCCTCAGGGTCCCCGGCAGTCACTGACAGCCGGAGACCCGACATTCAGCTGCCCGATCGCGCGGGCAGCAAGTTAAAACCCGAGCCGTAGAAAGTCTATGGCTCGGGTTTTAAGGACCCGTCCCTGACTGCTGGCCGTAAAAATACAGCCAGCGGTCGGGAACCAGTTGTTAAACAGTGCACGGTGTCCCGCGGGCCGCAGATAACAGCCTCAAGGGCTGCATGCGACCCGTGTGCTGCATAGTGTTGTATAATTCCCTATCAAAGCCTACTATGTGTAGGCTTTGATAGGGGAAGAACTAAAAGTACAGATGCCACTGTACCTCTCTAGTCCGCGGGTGCCGTCCCTCTTCACTTTTTTCACTGTGAACACGCATAGGCGCGTTCACAGTGAAAAGATGCATAGGCTGGGCGGGCGGGCACGCGCAGAAACGTCACGTCTCCAGTGACGTGTCGTGTCCCATCCGAGGTCTCGCTGGGGCGAGACCATGTGATCGGGACACGACACGACAGTGGAGGAGGAAGAAAACGTGACGTCAGAAGACATGTGATCGGCAGAAAAGAGCTGCCAGAACGGAGAACAGAAGCAAGATTGCACAGGTAAGTATATTAGGGAATACTTAATGTGTGCATTGTGTGTTTAACTTTAAAATAAAAATATATCTCGGACAACCCCTTTAAGTTATTAAAAATGGAAGGTACAGTGTCAGTCATCTTGGAACAGTAAACGCACAAAAAGGAATAATAGTCATATTATGTACACACACCAGGTGTTGTGTATGTGTAACTGCCACTATATGTTGCTATACATGGTGTACAGTGTGACTACTGTATCTGGAGGTCATCTTACAGGGTCACCAGGTAGGTTTAGACTGTACCTCCGGATCTGGGCTTGCAAGGTATCAATTTTATATGCTCCATGAGGGTGGATAAGGGTGTCCCTGTTAAGCAGTTATCTATGAAGCAGTTAAGCAATAATCACAATGTCTTAAATGCACTGCAAGTATAAGAGCCAAAGCTCACTGTGGACAAAATGGAACTGAGTTTTAGCCCTGAGGTGCATACATGAATACATCAACAGAGTAATAGACAAATGAAATAAACAACGAAAATTAGATGCATTGAGAGATAAAGTAAACAGTATAAGATACTGTTTAAACATACCTGAGCCATACTGGGGACTGATTTAGCGATTCTCTTAGCGCTGCTATAATATAATATGGCGGCTCACCGCTCTCTATGGCGCTAGTAATCCCTAGTTGTATCCTACCTTAGGTTTCACATAAGTCTAAACTAAGATTCTAAATGTCTCTGCATACACAAATACCTGACTCCCTGTTCTGTATCGGATACCACCTTGATAACGTCGGCCCTAAGGTTGCTCTGCGCATGCGCATGCGTTCCACGCCTCCCACTGACTCCATGGTGGAACGCACGGCCATCTTGGCCGAGCGTTCCACAGTTTAAGCGCCGCCGCCACTGATGACGTCCCCACATACAGAGACGCCATTCCCTATCTGCAGGACCTATAAGGTAGGATACAACTAGGGATTACTAGCGGCATAGAGAGCGGTGAGCCGCCATATTATATTGTAGCAGCGCTAAGAGAATCGCTAAATCAGTCCCCAGTACGGCTCAGGTATGTTTAAACAGTATCTTATACTTATTGTATTCCTGTACTCTTTTGGAACCCGTATAATATGCTATAATTACATATATATGTTTCCCCAGTGCCTGACGAAGGTCTCACGACCGAAACGTTGCACATGTAGCCACTGGCATATACTAAAAAGAAATAAATCTACGTTAAATACTACAAATGTGTGCCGAATACAATTCTTTTGACCTATAACTAGGTTGGGACCATATTTCGAGCACCTGAGGAAACTGGTGCTGTCTGAACAAAACCACACATTATTTCCGTGTAAGTGGTCTTCAAGATCTGCCAACTTTAATTTTACCGCCGTCTTATCTTCATCTGTCTCCTTTCGTGCATCCACTAAAGTGTTATAAGCAGAAGTAAACTCATCCATTTTGTCCTCAAGATGCGCTGTACGTTCACCAATATCTTTAATATCTTTAGACAGTGAGGTCAAAGCTTTTTGAAAATCCTTTTGCAGAGAGGATCTCAGCTCAGACATTAAGCTCCTCTGGAGAGCTGCACTCTGTTGAGCCCCACATCTTAGATAGTATGAGCGGGGAAGGAACTGACCTGTAGTCCGTGTCAAAGAGCATGGCTGGAATGCCCGTGTATCCATCTGAGCCAGAGGATGAGCTTGCTTTGTGGTGAGTAGAGAGGGGAAGGTTGGGTGCGTTCAGCTCAGTCGTCTCTGCTTGCAGAAGATGGTCGGCGCCATTTTGTGAGCTGGTAATAGGAGGTAAGTTTGACTGGTCCGGTCGCCTTAGGTTTTCCCTTACCCATTTGTATGTTCCTAGGACCTCGACTGTGGTTCCTAGATGAGTGTGTACCAATTTTTCGGCAATTAAAGTTATGTGTGAGCCGATGTAGCTAAGGCTAGGAGCAGAGCTCGGTTTTATGCGACGGCTCTCTTCGGCATTAGGCCACGCCCCTAGACATATTAATTATACCTTATACCTCTCCAGAAATGTCATTCTTGTCTCCTTAATTAGAGGTGTCTCTATCTTCTTATGGTGCGAATAATCAGTCCTGGGTGGAGAAGACACTAATCCTGAACTAATAATGAATCCAATTATTATTTAATACATGTTTAGATAGTTGAATTATGTCTCTTCTGCACCCTTTATGATGACATAACTACCAATATAAAGGGGTTGAAGATTTAATATTAAGCGTGTAGTGTCTCTGTATAGACCAGCGTTGTTTACACTCGGCAATGATCGGGAACGAGAATTCTGTGAATGTTCGTTTGCGCGATAATTGGCCCGGGTAAAAGGGCCTTAAAGAGGATCTGTCACTAGTTTAGTAATGCCCAATCTCTTAGCTAATCTAATAGGCGCTGCCACACTGATAATTCTAGTGACAATGGGGTCTCAAAAAGATTATTATTTTAAAAGTTAAAAAGTTTATTCTAAATATGCAAATGAGGCTATGCTAGACAAGTGGATGTCAACAAGGTGGAGCTACCTCACAGCCTCTGAGCTGTCCTATCAGCATGAAGCTGCTTCACACAGTGTGAGAGACTGAGGCTTGAGGGAAGGGGGATCACCTAAAACAGCCATATCTCCGGCTGTGGACCACCTAGAACAATGGCTCTGGTGGCATATGAAAGATGAGATTCGCAGTTATAGCTGTAAAACAACCGGAGATATCACCAGTTTAAAACACAGTCGGGAATGGAAGCTGTATACTGTACTATATGATCACACTGTGTTGCTGGGCAGGGAAGGGAGAGAAGCTGCATGCTGATTGGACAGCGTCATACAGAAAACATTACACCGCCCAGAGTGAAAAGAAAGAGTTACTTCCCATTAGGCAAGTATAGCCACATTAGCATATTTAGAAAAAAAAGCTCATAAATTTGCAAATAATTAAAATTTAAAAAAAAAAATCACACTGTAGTGATCAGAATCATAGCGCCTATTAGATTAGTTAGGAGATAAGAAATTAATAAACCAGTGACAGATCCTCTTTAAGCCATCAAGTCTACTGAGAAGTCAGGCCCAGACGCCTTCACAACTAAAAACTACAAAAGGTTTGTACCCATTCTTATCACTCAACTCTGTATTTTCTTTAACGCACATAAATCATATAATCCCCCCCAATCCTTCTATGTTGCTGGCAGCAGTCTCAATAATCCCCGAACACGGGAAAGATCCTATACATTGGTCAAATTATAGACCCATTTCACGTATTAATATCGATGTTACATTGCTTGCAAACATTTTTGTCACTAGATTAAACAAGGTTTGGGCTCATTGATTGGTAAAGACCAGGTAGGGTTCACACCATGCGGACAGGCCGTAGATGGCATCGGACTTGACCACTTCTACAATTCACGCAATATAAAAGCAATGCTACTGTCTTTAGATATGCAAAAAGCATTTAATTCTCTTTCTTGGACATATTTATTTTCCTACTGACTTTAAATAATTCAAATATTACATTTTCCTTAAAACTCTGGGATAACGAGAAATAATCCTCTAACCTTACATGTTCTTATCTACCTCTTCTGCCCATTTTTGGATCACCCGATGAGATGGCAGACTGCCGGTATGACTACGATACACCATTTCCTAACCATTGGGGAAGTAATTCCTTTCCCTAATCTACAGAAAAAGTTTGCCCTACCCTCAAGTGAGCTCTTCTGGTACCTACAAAGTAAAAATGTCATGTCCACCATCCCTAAAAACATCTCCTGCCCACTATCTCTCCCCTTGTTTGAACACAGATGCTGAATAACTCCACATGCCTCAGGTATTATCTCTGTCCTGTATTCGGACATGCTGCAGTCCAAATATAGGGTGAACCTTTCGTATGTGTCTAAATGGGAGACTGACCTGGTAACCAGCTTTCTGAGGAGCAATGGTGCCAGATATGGGAATCCACAGCGAAGAGCTCTCTCAATACGCTAGAAACCTCTAACAAGGTGTTGATGAGATGGTATCTTGTGCCTAATCGAAAAGCCCATGCTGTCCCAGGCTATCCCTCTTCATGGTTCAGAGGTTCTAGTCCAAGCTTTATCACCTCATTCCCGTTGTTACAGGGTCAAATATAAAAACAAGTATTAGTGGAAAGTCCTCCTTAATATGGAATTTGACAGGGTTCCTCGGGTCAAGCAGAATCTCATTGGTTTGGTTTTTTGGCTGCACAACAAACCATTGCTAAGTCTTGGAAACAGTCTATCCTCCGCTTCTCTCGAATTAACTACTACTTGATTAATGAGAAGCTCACTGCAGTGGCGCGAGATACTCTACTGGGAGCCATATAAGTTCCCAGATAAGCGCCCAGATTCGGGATTCCCCACCAAGGTCCTGCTATTCCCCTGGCCCACCCCTTCAACGCCGACCACTGTCTCCATCCCCACGGTTTGGGACAATAGGCCCCTTTATGAACTAACTGGAACTCAGCCTATTGATTTACATATTTATTGAATAGTGTCATGGTTCTGTACTTGGATCTTCTTCGCTATTAATGGAATAATGCACCAACACTTTATTGTTTCACTCTGAAACTCTTTACTGATATTTCAATGAATGGCCCTGCCCTACCCAGACCTGGGTCTAAATGCCCTGGCCAAGGCAGAGTTAGCATGAAAAATTAATAGCAAATAAAGCATCATACCATTTTCAGAATTGAAAATTTGAAATGTAAAATATCTCAGTAGTACTCACATGTACTGCTGCTTGTAGTTTTTACTGATATCTGGACATCGTATTTTCTGCAGAAGAATTCTGATCACATTTAGAAATATGATGAAATTCAGCTAAAGATTTAAGAAATAATATGTTAAAGATTTTTCTCAGTTTCTGGGACAGGAAGTAGCTTTCTGACACCTAGCACTGTCAGCCATATTAGCTCTCATGGACTGCTTTCTCTGTCACCCAGTCACCAAAAGTGACCTATGTTCTCCCCCTTTCCTTCAATATTTCAGATCTTCTTGGAAGACATTGTGGTGTGATAACTACCCCCTCTATCTTACTGTGTTCTGTTTAATCTTCATCTGTAGGTTGTGAGACATGTTGTGATATTAGTGATTGTCCAACTCCCTTCTAAATTGTAGTCTATAGGGATACATTTATTTATGTTTTACTTTCTAATGATGGAACGTGTAGTTTAGTTGTGACATTAGAGTGGAAGTAGGAAAGTAGCTAGCTTCTCCTCCTACTTGGGCAGCACGGGATATAACTGAATGAAGTGCTGAGTAGTGTAGTTTATAGGGGTTGCCCAGGGTCGAGGCTGTTTTCTTATACAGATGACCTATCCACAGTATAGGTCATCAATATATGATTGGTGAGTGACCGAAACCCAGACACTGCAACGATCGGCTGTTCCTGCTGCCTCCAGGTGCCAAAAGCTATGCAGTGCTCGCTGCCGGAAGCAGGTGGCGGCCGTTCTGCAGTACTGCAGCTCTGCTCCTATTCAAGTGAATAGGAGCAGAGTTTCAGTAACCCAGCATGGCTGCTTTAGGCCACATGCACACGACCGTAGTGGTGTACACGGTTGTGATTTTTGGCTCGGACGGCCGCGCAAATCGTGGGCCTTGCACATGGCCGCGTGCATTAATTTCTATGAGCCTAGACCGCAAAACACGATCGTAATAAGACATGTCCTATCTTTTTGCGTCCAGGCTCCTGGGCAATGCACGGACCGTGGAAACCACGGTCGTGTGCATGGGCCCATTGAAATGAATAGGGCCGCAATTCACCCGCAGATTTGCAATTGAATTGCAGCCGCAAAAATACGTTCGTGTGCATGGGGCAATACAGTGTACAGAACCATCTGCTTCCGGCACGGACCACTGCATAACTTCCGCCACCTGGAGGCAGCCAATCGGTGTCCGGGTGTCGGACCCCCACCGATCATATACTGATGACCTATCCTGTGAATAGATCATCAGTATAAAAAACAGTCCCGATCCTGGACAACCCCTTTAACTATAGCTGGCAGTCTGGGACATAACTGTATAAAAAGAAAGAAAATCGGGATTTAGGTCAAACAAATGCAGGCCTTTATTGCCCGCCCATAGGCCCTATTCACACTACATTTGCAGTGTCTGTCGGAGCTGTAGGTTGGGAAATACTCCCAATGTATACCTCCAATATAAGCCACCGATGTCTATGACTGTATAGACATACAATGGCATACGTCGTACATTGGCTTCCATTGTAAAAACAAAAACCAAAGTATATTGCGCGGTATACATTTTACTGGATATCTCTGTATGGAGTAGCATAGTCGACTATTCTATTCCATACAGCAGAAGAAATAAAAACATGTCTACCAGCCAAACGGAGATCAGCTGAAAAGAGTGTCCCTGTCTCTGGAGGATGTTATACATGGAAAGTGCATGATTTCAATGGGCACCATGTACTGTAATGCTTCATTTTCCCTATGGTGGCGCTGCAGGAGAATTGAACAATTTCTCCCAGATTCTGCCACAGATTACAGCTAGTCTCTGAGGGTCCCAGCAGCAGGATACCCTGTGATCATCTTATTTTCAGTGGAACTTTCTAAAAAAAAAAAAGTGTTAGTCAATGTTTTCACTTCTTTAAGGCCTCATTTACACGAGCGTGTCCGTTTTGCGCGCGCAAAAAACGCAGCGTTTTGCGTGCGCAAAAGGCACTTGACAGCTCCGTGTGTCATCCGTGTATGATGCGCGGCTGCGTGATTTTCACGCAGCCGCCATCATAGAGATGAGGCTAGTCGACGTCAGTCACTGTCCATGGTGCTGAAAGAGTTAACTGATCGGCAGTAACTCTTTCAGCACCCTCGACAGTGCATTCCGATCACCATATCGAGTAACCTGTTTAAAAAAAAAGAGGTTCGTAGTTACCGAGAACTTCCTGGCCGTTGCCTTGGTGACGCGTCCTTGGTGACGCGTCCTTGGTGACGCGCCTCTCTTGACATCTGGCCCCACCTCCCTGGATGACGCGGCAGTCCATGTGACCGCTGCAGCCTGTGCTTGGCTTGTGATTGGCTGCAGCTGTCACTTGGACCGAATTGTCATCCCGGGAGGTCAGACTGGAGGAAGAAGCCGGGAGTTATCGGTAAGTCAGAACTTTTTACACGTTCACGTATATTGGAATCGGAAGTCACTGTCCAGGGTGCTGAACCAGTTTAACTCTTTCAGCACCCTGCACAGTGACTGTCACCTGCCGGGTTCGGTCAAAACGAGATCGGCCGAACCCGGTAAAGTTCGGTTCGCTCATGTCTAAGACACTCCGTTCGGATGTTTGTAAACAGAAAAGCACGTGGTGCTTTTCTGTTTACATTCAGTTTGACAGCTCTTGCGCGAATCACGCAGTTCTCACGGAAGTGCTTCCGTGCGACCTTCGTGGTTTTCACGCACCCATTGACTTCAATGGGTGCGTGATGCGCGAAAAACGCACGATTATAGAACATGTCGTGAGTTTTACGCAACGCACTCGCGCTGCGCAAAATTCACGCATCGTCTGCACTGCCCCATAGAGTAATATAGGTGCGTACGACACGCGTGAAAAGCACGCGCGTCGCACGCGCGTATATTACGCTCGTGTAAATGAGGCCTAACAATCATGACTTTTGGAGTCCAAGAATTGAAAGGATTGGCAGGATTGTATATGTTCCTCCAAACTATCCTAAATTTTGTCTAATGTTGCAGGCCCGAAAAAGCGGTAGGGCTTCCTTAACAAATGTATCTTATTAATGAATTAGGCTATGTTCACACGGGGTCTTTTGCCGAGTTTATTGACGCGGAAACCGCGTCGCAAAACTCGGCAGAAACGGCCCGAGAACGCCTCCCATTGATTTCAATGGGAGGCGTCGGCGTCTTTTTCCCGCGAGCAGTAAAACTGCCTCGCGGGAAAAAGAAGCGACATGCCCTATCTTCGGGCGCTTCCGCGTCCGACCTCCCATTGACTTCAATGGGAGGCAGGAGAAAGCGTGTTTTATGCCCGCGGCGCTCAATGGCCGCGGGCGAAAAACGGCGCGATAATTGCTATTCACACGGAGTGTTTTGGGGGAGGAATATCTGCCTCAAAATTCCGTTTGGAGCTTTGAGGCAGATATTCCTCCCCCAAAATACTCCGTGTGAACATAGCCTTATATAGAATGAATATGTATAAAGCTTTTCAGAGTGCTGAATAACTCAAGAGGCCAGCACTGTGTCATATCTAGATTTAGAGAGTAACTAAACGTTCAACAAACTTCTGACATGTCATAGTGAAATGTCAGAAGTTTTGATTGGTGGGGGTCCGAGCACTGAAACCCCCACCAATTGCTTAGCCCCTTCGTTTCTGTTCAGCAGGAAAGCCGATGTAGCGGTGTACGAGCTCATAGACTTTCTGTTGAGCCCGTACACCGCTACATCGATTTCCTGAAAAAGCCGAACAGAAACGAAGCGGCACAGCGCCTACACGAGTGCTTCTTCCGCTTCGTTCAACCCCTTCCCACATTTGACATATCCATACGGCATAGCCGAGTAGGGGAAGTATGGAACGGGCTCACGAAGTGAACCCGCTCCATACGATGCGAGTGTCGGCTCGACCCCGATCATTTAACCCGTTAAATGCCGCGGTCAATAGCGACCACGGCATTTAAATCGTTAGAAAGAGGGGGGCGACCCCCTCTAGCAGCTCAACACGCCCCCCGCAATGCAATTGCGGGGTGGCGATGGTTGCTATGGCTGCCTGGGGGCCTAATGAAGGCCCCCAGGTCCGCCATCTTTGTGCTCCTACAAAGCCCTGCGTCTAGCAGGGCTTAATAGAAGACTGTCAGAAAGACGATATACTGCAATACATTGGTATTGCAGTATATCATGCAAGCGATCGCTGGTTGAAGTACCCTTGGGGGACTAATAAAAAAAAGTTAAAATTTGTAAAATATAGTTCTTTTTTTATGTAAAAAAAAATAAAAAATTCGATGTTCAAAAAAAAAAACCTTTTCCCATTTCCCCTTAGAGCATAGCAAAAAAAAGAATAAATAAAAATAATTGGGATCGCCGCATCCGTAAAAGTCTGAACTATTACAATATATCATTATTTAACGCCGTAAAAGAAAATTGTAAACGCCAGAATCGCTATTTTTTGGTCACCTCATCTCCCATAAAAAATGGAATAAAAAGTGATCAAAACGCCACATGTACCCCAATATGGTGTCATTAAAACTACAGCTTATCCCGCAAAGAATAAGCCCTCATACCACTTAATTGACGTTAAAATAAAAAAGTCACGGCTCTCAGGATTTGGCGACACAAAATAATTTACATTTTTTACACTTCGTTTTTTACATGTAAAAGTAGTAAAATATAGAAATAACTATATATATTTGGTATCACCGTAATCGTATCGACCCGCAGAATAAAGTTAACATGTTGTTTTAATTGCACAGGGAATTCCGTAAAAACTAAGCGAAAAAAACAATGGAGGAATTGCTGTTTTTTATCATTTTCTACCCCACAAATAATTTTTTTCCTGCTTCCTAGTAAATTATATGGCACAATAAATGGCGCTGCGAAAAACTACAACTCGTCCCGCAAAAATCAAGCCTTCATAGGACTATATCGACAGAAAAATAAAAAAAAGTTATGGCTTTTGGAATGTGGGGAGGAGAAAACGAAAATGAAAATCTGAAAGTTGTTTACGACGGGAAGGGGTTAAGCGATTGGTGGGGGTCTCAGTGCTTGGACCCCCACCAATCAAAACTTCTGACATGTCAGAAGTTTGTTGAACGTTTAGATACTCTTTAAAAGTATTTATGCATCGCCACCTCGTGGCCATTAGTGCTACTGCATCTATATCAACTGGTTATGGGATTACTCTCACTTGTAGAGTGACTCTAATATGTAAATATTAGGGAATTACTGGGTTACAATGTTTTAGCATACCTTAAAAAACAAACTGATATACACAAAATCTTTCAACTCTGTACTTACAAATATTGCAACTAGGATTGGAGTCTTGATTATCCACCAGTAAATGTTTTCATAATCTTCCCAGCATCTAAACGACAGTATAAAGTATACATAATAAACACTAAGAGTATGATACCAACCAATGATAAAGAGCAATGCGAAGGTGAAGGGAATAACATCGCTCGTCTGGTTACAATGGCGCCTGACAAGTCAACAAAAGATGGCGCCATTATCATTTTTTTATGTTCAGTGGGATTAAAGCCGAGGTTTTACAATGAGTTTATTTAATGGGAAAAATATATTCTCTAAGAAGCTTTCATTACATACTAGGATCTGTTCTGTTCAGGAGCACGTTTCCCATGATACATACCAAGGAACCTAGAACATTTGTCGAAACCGTGGAGAATGACCATCAGCCTCCCAGCGAATCCATAAAGTAATGCTTTATATGAGCCATAGGGAGTATTAAAAAAAGATCCAGGCCCAGGGCGAGAAGTATAGGATAATTCACTAGAGTATGTGTCATAGAGGCAGACCATGCAACTGTAAAGTTGAAAGGGGGCCCAGGACTAGTTGGTCCTAACTCTTATGCCATTGATTGGTGGAAACCTGTACAGGACTCCCCTCCCCAGAGGAACTGCATTGTTTGCCAACAAGAGGATGGTAAATTAACCCAACAGGCATGGAGGAGGAAACAAACATAAGCCCCTTTTGTCCTAGATGACAAAGAACAGAACCATAATGGAGTGCCCATTTTCTATGGGGCCCCTCTCTTTTGTGTACACCACTGGTACCAGGTCTTAAATGAAAGATGTGCCACAATATAAACAATTCTATGGGGCCGATTTTGCTTTTAGTAACTGGTATTTATGTTGAGATTGGATGGAGATATAGCGCAAAATAAAATATCTTACCCGGTATTATCAAAGCTGATTCTTGTCTTTATCCACACTACAATTGTAAGTGCTGGGAGACCTGAAGAAGACAAGCAAATGCTACAGAGGACCTTCTAAATATGGACTACGCAAAACATCTGACTATAAATGTATGTGTATTGAGGGGTGGGGGGGGGGGCACTACTGAACCCCATATAGTGAAATTATACATATATCATCAGTGTTAGTGCGGGCACCAGTGGAAAAAGCTACAAGTTCAGTGTTGCAGGCAGGTACAATGTTATATCAAGTAGAGACATATTATCTCTAAAAAGTCTACCATCAGTTTGCATTTGATCGCTGGTGTTATGTATACCTTGCATGAGTTATATATAGTATGAGGTCAACATTCTGCATAAATGTCACCAAAAGATCTGGATATTACTTCTCTAGAGATGGCCACATCAAAAAGTCCATGACAGATTCCCCATAATACACATCACAGTGATCATTAGTGATCCAAACGATCATTAAAGGGGTATTTACATCATTTAATATAGCATATATATATGATCAGTGGTGGTCCAACCTCTGGAACTCCCGCCCATTAGGAGAATGAAGGGATGGAGGTTCCTTCGGCATTATTCCTTCACAGCGATGCTCCCAGCCACTCAATGTATTTTTCTCTGTACAGTGGGTGGCCGGGGGTGTCATTGTGCAGGGAAAATGTGTGAATGAGCCGTAGTGCATAAATAGCAATATGAGATCCTTCATTCCCAACAGTTGGACCCCAATCTATGGCATATCCTACCAATATTCCATAACGTACTTCAGTGGGAAACTGGGAAGGGCTGGATCCAGGCTGGTGGAGGCTCCTGGACGAAAAATGTGGTGGTAATAAGCTCTTGAGGGAACAGGGTGGTGGAGGCCCCTAAGTGGTGGAGGCCCTTAAGCAACTGCCCCTTTGCACTCCTATACCCTAGCCCTGTATATGAGGCAGAACTCACCCCAGCCAATCACGATATACCACCAAAAATATCTCTTCTGTGAGGTAAATGTGAGGGTGAGCAGAGTGTGTAGATACATTCCCTCCACCAGAAGCCAGGAGAAATTTGCAAGGATGGAGTACTGGAAGAAAACCACAGCTGCCTTACATCTTGCCTGGAATAAGAAGGAACATGTCATTGCATTGTGTAAATAGCAATAAGAAGAAGCAAGTTCTGATCTTTGCAGAATTATGGGGGTTGTCCAGGATTAGAAAAACATGGCTGCTTTCTTCCAAAAATAGCACCACATTTTGATCACAGGTTGTGTGTGGTATTGCAGCCCTATTCACTTCAATGGAGCTGAGTTGAAATAACAGACACAACCCATGGATAGGTGTGGTGCTGTTTTTGGAAGAAAGTAGACATGTTTTTCTCATTTTTGAAAATGTCTTCAAAATGTTGTACCTTATATAAGTCCCTCCTTTTTTTGATATTTTTGGGGGTGATCCTTGTCTTGGATGTTGGGATGTTTTAAAAACATAAGGACAACCACAAATTCCCCCTTAAAATAGACTAATGAAATTAGAAGTAATCACAATGACAAAATTTCATTAAAGGGCCTTTTAGACGAGTCGATTCTCGTTTGAATAATTGTTCGATTGAGCAAAAGTGATCAATCAGCCTAGCAAGCGATCGAATGATTAACGATATATCATTCGTAAATCGACGATCGCATCGTTTTGAATGAGAGAAATATTATTGTTCGTCGTCACCAATTGTGCAAATTTAAACGGGTATCGTTCTTTTTTCAACGATAAAGCAGTTGGTGGTAGAAGCCGGACAAGCGACCTAAACACCGATCGCAATAACGGCTATTTCAACGAAAATAGATGCAATTAAATAACGATCGTTCGCTACGAAACGACTCGCTAAAGAATCGCTAATCGTTCGATGGTTACATCTTATATCTTGGCTCGTCTAAAAGGCCCTTAAGATGGTGTAGGAATAATAATGCTATATTTCTGTATGTATAGCCGGCTTTAGCCATCACTCGTGCGTATTTGTACCGTAGACATGGTGCAATGGTCAATATCCTCATCCGCAAAAAGAATGGCGTCTTTGATGAACACGGCAGCTCCACGTATGATGAAAGATACAAAGAGGTTCATGTGGATATAATTTCTAGGACAATGAAGTTTCCTGTAGGGAAAAAAACACCACAAATTGGATACCAGGTATCAAACAAATCTATCTATCTATCTATCTATCTATCTATCTATCTCATATATATCTATCTATCTATCTATCTATCTATCTATCTATCTATCTATCTATCTATCTATCTATCTATCTATCTATCTATCTATCTATCTATCTATCTCATATCTATCTATCTATCTATCTCATATCTATCTATCTATCTATCTATCTATCTATCTATCTATCTATCTATCTATCTATCTATCTATCTATCTATCTATCTATCTCATATCTATCTATCTATCTATCTATCTATCTATCTATCTATCTATCTATCTATCTATCTATCTATCTATCTATCTATCTATCTATCTATCATCTATCTATCTATCTATCTATCTATCTATCTCATATCTATCTATCTATCTATCTCATATCTATCTATCTATCTATCTATCTATCTATCTATCTATCTATCTATCTATCTATCTATCTATCTATCTATCTATCTATCTATCTATCTATCTATCTCATATCTATCTATCTCATATCTATCTATCTATCTATCTATCTATCTCATATCTATCTATCTATCTATCTCATATCTATCTATCTATCTATCTCATATCTATCTATCATCTATCTATCTATCTATCTATCTATCTATCTATCTATCTATCTATCTATCTATCTATCTATCTCATATCTATCTATCTATCTATCTATCTATCTATCTATCTATCTATCTATCTATCTATCTATCTATCTATCTATCTATCTCATATCTATCTATCTATCTATCTATCTATCTCATATCTATCTATCTATCTATCTATCTCATATCTATCTATCTCATATCTATCTATCTCATATCTATCTATCTCATATCTATCTATCTCATATCTATCTATCTCATATCTATCTATCTCATATCTATCTATCTCATATCTATCTATCTATCTATCTATCTATCTATCTATCTATCTATCTATCTATCTATCTATCTATCTATCTATCTGTCTGTCTGTCTGTCTGTCTGTCTATCTCATATCTATCTATTTTTCTATTCTTTTCTTAGTAAATAATGTCACCATATTAGACTCATGCACTTTCCTTTATTTTGTTTAACTTACTGCGTGCTCATACTTCTATCCAGATTGTCTAACGTTCTGCCTATTCCCTCTGGTTAACAAATATTCAGCTCATTAACAGTTCTCATTAATATTCTAGATAAACATCACAGAACAGCGCCTTATTGTGCTCATTTATCTATGTCTAAAGTTTTACATCTCAGCTATAAATAAGCTCGATAAAATTACATGGAAAGACGACTGTCTCTGGTGATAAGTTGCAGTTAATAAACTATAACGATATATGGAAAATACCAGAAGTAAAAGACATATGGAGACATGTTAAGGCAAATTAGACACACCAGTCTGTTGAAAAGAGAACAAATTACTTCGGCATCAAGCCTGAAGAATGGACGGGTGTATATTATCTGGATAGGGCACGGTTAGAGAGACACAAGAATGACTCTATCCTCAAAGTACCAGAGAACTATCATGGACAATCTTGGAGCAATGGGAGGACACCATAGGTTATTGCACAAGGCTAAAGAATTCTCATACACAGGGGTGTAGATGTAAGGGGTGCAGGTGTAGAAGTCGCACCCGCCCCTGAAGCTCGAGAGGGCTAAATGCCTCTCTGCCACATAAGACACCAGTATTATAAATGGCATATGTTAGGTGGGGGGCCTTGCAATGAGGCCCAGGAGCTTTAAGTTATGCCTCTACCGATAAAGGCTCCTTTACAAAAGAGCATTTTAGAGAAGCCCTAATAATGCGCATATTCACCTACTCCTCCAAAACATCAACCGTGGCTGGAAAATACATTACAACGTAATCTCCTCCCATCTGTCAGCTCTATCAACTATTCGGGAGACCGGAGTGTGGTCAAGTGACTTCTAAGAAATAGAAAGAGCCTTGATTAAGAGGGATGGGGATCATACCTCCTATTCCTTAATGGGCACTTTTGGCAGCTATTCTGTTGTCCCAAATATTGTACCAATATCTTATTTTAAAAGAGTTATCTAATGAAGACAACCCCTATTTATATTGAAGCCAGCCTAAAGATGAGCTGCTATATGTGAGTCCAGCTTTATAACATCCCGGCGATCAACGATTGTATCGTTGAAAGAAGCTGCAGCGGCCACTGCAGGGGAAATGTAGTATTACATACCAGCCATTCAAATCAATGGCTGACCATGTTACACATGGATGAGCCGTGTCTGCCAGACCTTACTTATGGGCTCTCAACTCTGGTTCATTGAGAGGGATCCCAAGCAAGGGATCTACTCACTATGACATTTTTATGCCCATTAGAGCATCAGAGATGGGTTGTCTCCTTTCAAATGGAGTCTATACTGATGAGTGCGTACACCCAACGTGGGGCACCCACATGTAATAAATATTCTAAATACCTATGGAAATAATGTATTAACATCACACAAATAGAACATTTTAAAGCAATTTGTAAATTGTGTTTTGGTAGAATTTAGATAGAGAGGTATATAGGGATTTCATAGACACATGGCACTAAATAAAGACGTCTAAAAAGTTTCAAAAACTTGTTGACCACTGTAGGAAACTATATATACTATATTTATATTAAGGGTCCATTCACATCGGCCAATATTGGCCATAAAAATTAGCGACGATCAACGAGACAGTCATTGATCGGCTCTCGTTTGCTCCTTTCACAAGGAGCCATGTATGGGGATGAGCGATCGTTACTACGATCACTCGTCCCCATGCATTTCCATCATGTCGCCAGCACATCTCCCTGTTTACAAAGGGTGATGTGCTGCCGACACCGATAATATTTAGTGCTGCATAAACAATACGATCATCGGCTGATCAATGATCGGGAACGAGCGGTCATATGAACGCTCCTTTGCTCGATCACTGGCGTGTGTAAAAGGACCTTTAGACTTATATTATCCATGGACACCTGGTATGTATGCTGTAAATGAACAAAATAGCTTTTTATTTTCGTCATCTCCAAAAATAACTACTTTATATTGACTGAATCTAATGGTAAAACCCCTGGGAGTATTAGCGCATCCACTAGATCCCAGACCAATAGCGCAGCCTGTTGACTAGGCCTAATCATGAGGTTGTCAGTCACTCCTGATCCAGAGGCATTAGACAGAACTAGATTATTCACCAATGAATAACGCATGACTCTGCGTCCCCCGTCCCCCCAGCGAGTCTTAACCTCTTTATTATCACTTACTTTTCCTGTCTGTCTGCCAAGGAAAGAATTAAGACTTCAGTTCAATTTGCATTTTAAGAGATGTCGGAGTTCATTATACACTTCCAGAAGGGGAACATGGTGTTCTTATGACTTACCGGGTTATACAGCGCTATCCCATGGTTCATTACATAATACTCTTGTGATTCCTTGAATATTGTACCAAAGGAATGAAAGGTTATAAACCATGAGTGAGTGTCAATCAGCCGTCTAATTCTATATACCGGTGGGAAGCCGTGACATTAAAATCAAAATATTCTCAAGAAAAAACGGCTCTCGAGATGAACAAATCAGTCATGAATACATATTTTCTTATCAGGGCTTCTATGTCTCCACTTATTAAGAAGCTTCTTATAGAAAAGATCTTCTTTATAAATTGTTCTCTGTAGAAGATCCTGTTCTTCTACCTAATCTTCATAAAACTAGTCATCAACATAACAGTTGGCTTATACTCCCTACTGGGAGACAACAATCCATATTGGCTGATTGGCTCCTGATTGAAATGACACATAATTACAAGGACAATAAGACTTGGTCTGTATTATGAATGAGATGAAAAGCTTATCTCAATAGATGCCGTTTCACCAGAAGTTCAATTTCATTCTAATATATATATAAGGGTCCTATTGCACGGCCCGATATGGGCCAAAAAAACGAGCGCCGATCAACAAGACAGCTCGTTGATCGGCGCTCGGTTGCTCCTTTTATAAGGAGCAATGATTGGTTATGTATAGTTACTACAATCGTTCATCCCCATACATTTCCATCATGTCTGCAGCACATCTACCTTATTACACAGGGAAATGTGCTGCCGACAACAATAATGTTTAATGCTGCATAAGCAAGCAGATCAGCCGATGAATGAGCATTTGCTCGGTCATTGGCTGTTCGTTGTTCTTTTTCCACAGGGTAATGATCAAGAATGATTATTGGCCCGAAGATATTCAATGGAGAAAAGGTTAGGCAATAGTCTGTAACGCAGGCCGAGGACTGGAACCCTATGTAGTTCGCATAATGCCCATGAGAAGGATAGTTAAGCTCACGGTAGTTCCCCTTTCCTATGGACTGTGGGTTTTCCACTTTGGACAATCCCTACGTTTTAGAAGGGTCCCTTGATAATAAACTGATCACAGTGTGTGCCCATGCTGGGACCCCCAGCAATCAGCTATAGTCTATTTGGAAAACTGGCAAATGGACAAGTGTTCGATTTCCCTGCAACACCACCACAGGGAACATAAAGCATTACACAGTGCCCATTCAAAGTAATGCGTTGTCTGTGTAATGCAGGACAGGACCGGTTACAAAGAGTATCTCTTGCTCTGGAGGACCTCTCTCCATTCTAGTTAAGAGGATCCTGAACAGGGGACCCTCCTCTATTATCTCAGAATTCCCAAATGGAGTATATGAAATTGGGTTTTCTTAACTAGATAACCCCTTTAACCTAGGGGATAGGTGAGGGTACTCTTGTCCAGGGATGTGGGGTGTGGCGGCACCACCCAAAACCACATTTTTTTTTTTTTTTTTTTACAAAACCCCGTCTTTTCTTTGTAAAAGCCTTTGCTATGACCATACTCTATCTTCATGGATGAGATGTAAAGAAAAAAGTCACACCACCCCTACCTCCATTATCCCCATGAAGACAAGGTAAATGTTTGGGATCGGGGACAAAAAGTATATTTAGCAATGAGAGCACATCTTGTGTTTTTGTTAACTGAGTATACTTACAGTACATACACCTCTTACAAGTGAAATCTGATGTTTTTAAGGGTATTAAAGGGTTTTACCAAGTTATTTAAAAAATTGGCTACGGTAGGAGGGATGCAAAAAAAACAAAAACATTCCTCAACTCATGGATCCCCGTTGTTCCAGCGCCTCCGCTTCATTTCCTCCCTGCCGCTGTGCATTGACATAGCTTCAGCGATGATGCCCATCCACATGATCACTGCAGCCAACCACTGGTCTTAGTGGGTATACAGCACAGGATCGCTGAGGCCAGTGCTTGGCTGCAGCGATCACGTGAGTATACGGGCACGTAATCGCTGCAGCTATGTGAATACACAGCGGCCGGGAGGAACGGAGCGGCGACGCTGGAACGACGAGGATCTGTGAGGTAAGTAATGGCTCATTTTTTTTTCTTGCAACTCTCCTGCATTGGCCAATTTTTTAAATAACTTGGGAAACCCTCTTTAAGACCCTCATCAGATGCAGGAGGTTTGGGGTCTTAAGAGAGACCTGAAGGTGTTATGGTTTCCGATCATGCCATGGAAAGTGTTTACACCAGAATAAAATTCCAAAAAAACCTGTCAGAGTAAAATGTCTCTCCTGCCCCCTCCATATGGCACCAGTAAAAAAAAAAAAAAATATCTCCTTACTTAACTGTTCCTGCCACAGTGCAGATCTTTCCCTGAAGTGGAAGGGCAGAAGTGATGGTGGCCCATCAACAATGTGAATCAATAGCATTTCTCTAGTATAGAAGGGGAACACACTGGTCTCCCCAAGAGCGCAGATCCAACATGGTCACCTCGGGGATTAAGGCTGTTGCTAGGTAGTTGCTCCAATTTATTTTAATATAATATAATAGATCGTATTTTCATATTGGCATTGAAGAATGTTTGATTTTTTTCTTCTGCACCATCTACATGTAGTCTATCTTGTTTCTATCTTTCTAATGTACACTATATCTTCTATGTAGATCACACATTTGATGCCCTGTCTCCAGCTGAAGTTCCTAAAATCAACACTTGGGAACCAAGCTTCAATACAAAGTACGTTAGACAGCTTCCTAATTGTTTGAACCTCTTTTGCTATACCTGGAGGAATCCTTTAAAAATCGTTGTCAATGCAAAAAATGTCCTGTCCGTTATACCCACCTAAAGAGGGAGAAGATGCTGATGGCGCTCACCAGTGCTAGTAAAGAGGCAGCATACCCACATGTGTACAGGATCTTCACCGTGTAGAAATGACCCTTCTGGAATACAAATCACAGCTTGAAACATTTCCTTCCAGGACCCATGTAAAACAGGGCTACACAATTTGTGGGATCTGGAGGCCACAGCACCACACAAGAAGCACACAATGGGGGGAGGACTTATTAGTCAGTCTACGCCAGTTTTGTGGCAAATAACATTCGCAATTAATGCAAAAAATTTCTTTACCCCGGCTCCGACACTTTTCAAAAACTGGCCTGGACATATTGGGAGGAGGCATGGCCACCAGAACCCGAAAAATTCCCTATGAAACACCAGTCTTAATAAATTTCTATAGCTCCTGGAACTGCTTTTGTGAAAAACTGCAATTGTTCAGAACTCAGTATACAATATTCGCCTCTATATGGCACAGTCTGGCATTATGTGGAAACTATAGGGGCAAAGGATATAAGTATATTAGCACCTTATGGGCACTATTTAGCTCTCTATGGGCACAGTATGACACTATATGTGCACTGTATGTTGCTATGTGGGTAAAGCTGTTTCTAGGCACCATAATACTCTATGTAAGCAAAATAGGTCATTAGGCGTGCTATCTTTCATCTTGTGTGGCCATTATTTGTAGACAAACCATGGCGTTCTCTGGGCACCACCTAGCACTATGTGGGCACAGTATAAAATGATATGGCCCACAAAGTGTCAAAACAATTGGCTGTACGTGAGCAAAGTTTGTCAGGCTCGGTTTGGTATTATGTGGGCACTATTTGGCTCTATATGGGAACACTAAGACACTACATGGCCACTGTATGACTTTCTAAACAAAGCATTGCACTCTCGGGTTACTATTTGACATTATGTGAGTATTGTTTGGCTCTATGGCACTGTTTGACTGTGTGCAACGGGGACTCTGGCGGGCACTTTGAACAAAGTATGGCAATCTTGGCAATGCAATATGCACTATGTATCTGGGCAATGTAGGGCACTTACAGGGCAGTGTATGTATCTTAATGGGTGCTGTCTGAATGTATCTGAGCCACTCCCTGTAATCTGCGTAATGTTTTCAGGGTATTCTATAATCTTATTTAGGACTATATAGGGCACTACGGTTTATTGGTTCATGCTTTCAGTTTATGCTAAATGTAGCAGATCACGCGGGTACTTTGCAGAAATCGAAACAGCCAACCGAAGCATACGATAAAGTGACGTTTAATGGCTTAGACGTTTTTCAATTAACCAGACAATGGTCCGTCCCCCCCCCTCCAGTTTGCATTACTTAGATCCATTACATACGATACCGCCACCGCCATACTCGGGATGAATGTGCAGGATAAATATAATTAGATATTTGTCAGTTACTATGGAAACAGTAGTCACATTCTGTATATTTTCCTGTAACTTTAACATAGGCGGCGCACAGTGTGAACATAATATCACAGGGCAGCTTCTGTAATACATTTTACTTTTATTGCGAATCCTCATCTGAGGATGATGAAAAGAACATTTATTTCCTGCAGCTGTCAAAGTGGTCATTGGAGGTTTTTCAATTTAGTGATATTACCGAAACCTTATACTTTCAGAGGACCAATGCCATAAACATCATAGATCTTATAAGATCAAGATAAGATAAAGTACATTAGAGTTACAGGACAGTCACACATAAATACTCCAAAGGTAAAGCTCTAGATCGTTGAAATATTATAGATATATATGAGATAGACAGACAGACAGACAGACAGATAGATAGATAGATAGAATCTGCTCAGGGATGTGGTCTCACATCTGCTGCAATGTCATCTAATATGGAACGGAGGAGCGTCCTGGTCGGCATGACAACGGCCGCTCTGCCGACAGCGACGATGCAGACGTTCGGCGGGGGGAAGCAGGCAAAGTCTCACGAAGCGAGATTGAAGACAGGAAGTGAGGAGATGCCGTCACGTGGCAGGTCAGAGAGAACCGGAAGTCGAGGGACGTGTGTGTGTGTAAGCGGGAAGGGAGGGACGAGAGGCAGCAAGGTCGGAGGGGGAGAGAGAAGAACGGGTAGCAGGAAGCAGGGGAGTGTGCCGAGCAGATAGAGAGGAGTGCCAGGGAAGAGAGGCCAGCAGAGTCGGTGTCCGGTCAGAGTAAGTGAGGTCCGCAGTGAGGGCTGGCTGGCAGAGTGAAGCAGGAGCCTGCCAGCACGTGTGTGTCCACCGCAGCCATCCAGAAGGACAGAGGACCGTCTGGAACACGAACGGAGTGTGCCAACAGCCACAGGTACCGGTCATAGACCGTAAAACCCCTGACCAGGATCCTTGGTCCTTTCCTAGAGAAAGTGCCCATGCCCTTGTCATAGCCAGTGACTCTTCCCAGAAGTGACCTCCCTCGTTAAGCACAGCCACACTGCGCATAGACTAGTCCTTAAAGTGACAGACTACTCAGCCTGTGCTAGGCTCAAGATCGGTCGCGCTATCTCATTACCCGTGCCGGTGTCCCTGCGTTTACCCAAGAGTGTATAACTTCTGTAATCACCACCTGTTATGAATGCTTTGAACTGTTATTGGTGAATATTGTTGGGATAGAGACAGACAGAAGGAACGGTCGGGTTGACGGGACTTATTGGACTACTATATGAACTTGTGCAACCGTTAGTGTCAACCTCACCTGTTCAGTTGCATCCTAGGTGTGTCCGACGTTCGGACCGCCGACTGAGGAGAGAGAGGGTTTGTCGCGAAAGGTAGCGGATAGCTCCGCAAGGACCCGTGAGGGTGCCAGTAGGTACGAGTAGTTCATTGATTCCCACGACGTGACCCATGGACCGAGAGTGTGACTCTTACCCTAGGGTAGGCTGCCAGTAGTGGGTAGCTCCCACCGTGACTGACAGCGGCGTGACCGTAGCCAAGCCTGGCAACATGGGTTCAGACACAACCTCTCTCCGGGGGACTTCCAGCAGGATCGAAGTCCCCAACCTCAGGATTCCTGTCTGCTCCACAGAAGAGAAATTCCTGTACATGTTTATTACAGAAGAGAAATTCCTGTACGTGTTTATAACAGTAAAGAAGTTGAACCGAGGAGTTGTGTCTCTTGCATTGCGTTACCAACAGCGGTAATCCCTGCTACAGACGCACTTTTTATCAAGAATAAATCTTGCTAAAAAGTTCCTGCGTCTTATAGTCGGCAGTCACTGACCGCTTCCTTAACCCCTTCCCGACCCATGACCTGCCAGCACCTCATGGAGCAGGGCGGGGGTGATGTTTGGAGAGGGCTCACTCGCGGGGGCCTGCCCGATACACTGCAGGCCCCGTCAACTTACATGCTGCTCTGACGGCCAGGAACAGCAATCACGCTGTTCCTGGCCGTTTAACTACTTAAAGGCAGTCCGTCACCAGATGTCTGTATTGAACTACCGACATGTTAATAAAGATTGGCTAACCTGATTCTGACATGTATTATGTCTTTCCACATAGTGCCTCCTTTGAAGAGTGCGCGCGGTAACTTAAAGGTTGTACTGCGGATGCGCCGTATCCTGATCAGCGCATGTGCAGTGTAATCTTTATGCTCATCATTCTAATCGTCATTACTGCGCATGTGCCGATTAGGGTGTATGGTCACGCGCACGTTCACTACACTACGGAGCCTGGCGTTAACTCGCTTAGTACGCTGCCTGGCCCTTTTAATCAAAGGAAGCAGGGAGGGGGGTTGAACTGGGGAATGAGAGAGAGCATTTTGGAGCAACAGTGATGCCCTCGTTGAACCAAAATGCTAATTTGCATAAATGTAATAAAAGCCTTTTCTCTTCAAAGGAGGCACTCTGGGGAAAAACATAATACACGTCAAATCAGGTCAGCCTAATCTATAATAGCCTGTTGGTAGTTCAATACAGACATCTGGCGACAGATTCCCTTTAAAGGGGTTTTCCCATGAGGGACATTTATGACATATCCACAGGATATGAAGCAAAATGAAAGGTTTTGAAGCAGCACAAATCCCGAGTCTGGTGCGGTGCACGCTGTCAAGCCAGGCAAACCCACTCCGGCATGTTGTAGAATTCCAAGAAAAATAGTCACACGTCTCCAGATAATCAAAGTGGTTTTATTGTCAGAACATCCACGACAAACAGGCAACGTTTCGACCCATAGTGAGTGTGGGGTCTTTGTCAAGGCTTGACAAAGACCCCACACTCACTATGGGTCGAAACGTTGCCTGTTTGTCGTGGATGTTCTGACAATAAAACCACTTTCATTATCTGGAGACGTGTGCTGTTGTTCGACTATTTTTCTTGATATCCACAGGATATGTCATAAAAGTCAGATAGATGCGGGTCCCACCCCTATCTCTAGAACAGGGCCTCCTAAACCCCCGTTACATGGTCGGGACATGGTCTGGAGTTATGGAAACAGCTAACTCGCTGAGCTAAGCTGTTTCTGGAACTCCCATAGTAGTAAATGGCAGTTACGGAAGCAGCGTGGCATGCGAGCTGCACTATTTATATATATATATATATATATATATATATATATATATAAACACTCATATACACACTCATATATATATATATACACACACACACATATATACACACACACTCATATATACACACATATATACACTGTGAGGGTTTAGCATCAGGAGAGGTTGGTACAGCGGTTTCTTTGTAGCCAGAGACAGGGACACCGTGCATTAAAAGTCATAACAGGGCTTTGCCTGTGTTTTTATTCTTGTCAAAGAAACAGCCTCTTGTACAACAAGGCAAAATACAAAATAAATCCTGCTCGTCTGAGCACTAACTAAACAAAATATTATCTAACTATACCGAGTGCCTTCCTACCAGGCACTGGACACAAAGTAACACAGGTCTTTACTCACATAGAATACAGGCTACTCCAGCCTTAGTAGTCTCCAGTCTGAGTCAGGGGTGAGACTCACACACACTGTGTCTGCGCCTTTTTATACACAGGCTACAGGTGCAGCTAATTGAGCAGCAGCCTTGTCCTACAAACAGAGATGGACTCGGGATTGGGGAACCCGCCCTGCTCTTCTCCAATCCAACTCCAGGCCCTTTTTCCGGCTTTTCCTTAAGCCGAGATTGGAAAGCTAGAGCTTTCTATTGCAAGAACTACTCATTCCCTGGAGCCTAGGATACATATGACAGGATTCTAGGGGAAATGTACCTTCCCTCAATGACTTTACCTGTCACTGTCCCACAACACACATATGAATATATATATACACATATATTTTATATATACAGTGTATATATATATATATATATATATATATACACATTTCTACACATAGATACACACACGTGTGTGTGTGTGTGTGTGTGTGTGTGTGTGTGTGTGTATATATACACACATATATACACACACACTCATATATACACACACTCATATAGACACACACATACACATATATATACGAGCACACATATCTACAGACACTCGTATATACACACACACTCATATATACACACCCTCATATATATACACACTCCTATATATATATACACACACATATATATATATATATATATACACACACACACATATTTCTATACATACACACACACACATATATATATATATATACACACTCATCTACACACACATATATACACAAATATATATACACACTCCTATATACACACATTCATATACACACACACTCATATACACACTCATATATACACACACTCATATATACACATAAACACATACTGATAAATATACACATATACACACACTCATATATACACACACTCATATATACGCACTCGTCTATACACACACTCACATAAACACACACTCATATACACACACTCATACACATACTCATATACACACACTCATATATACACACTAATATATACACACTCATATACTCACACACACTCATATATACACACACACTCATATATACACACACATATACACACACTCATATATATACACATATACACACACACACACATATATATACAGACATATACACATGCTTATATATATATGTACACATACACACACTCCTATATATATACACATATACACACTCATATATATATATACACATAAACACACTCATATATATACACATATACACACTCATATATATATATATATATATATATATATACACACATATACACTTTTATATATATATATATATATATACACACACACGCATATATACACATATACACACACTCATATATATACACTCATTTATCACAGTTAGGTTCCCACATACACAGATGTATACACAGGGCCGATTCTAGCTTTTCTGCTGCCTGAGGTGGAAATTGAAATTGCGCGCCCCCGATTTTGATTGACATCCCCCTGACTGTTCTACACCACTACCAGCCTTCTCAAACTCTTGTGGATGCGCCGTTGCCTTGTACTCCCCTGGCATGCGTGGTGCAGCGATGAAGCCGGGCAGAGTACACCTCGCTGCACGGTGCGTGCCCAAGTAGTACAAGGCAATGGCGCATCCGAGAAAGTTGTATCGGCCAGGGGGATGTCAATCAAGCATGGAAAGTTCTGCTGGGAGGCAGGACTATGTGACTCTTCAGGATAGCGGCACCACCCCATGACCCTTTAATGAGTAATTAGCCTATAGTGTGCGCCGTTTTAAAAATTAATTTTAAAGCGGTTAAAACTACCTGACAGGTTCCCATTAAATATACTATGAATTACTTCCAACTGCCTGCAATTTTGTTATTATAAATATCTCCTATATAATTACAGCACCAAAACGAAGCTCTTACATATATACAGCACCAGAACAAAGCTCATATATATACAGCAGCAGAACAAAGCTCAGCACATAAATACAGCACCAGAACAAAGCTCAGCACATAATCACAGCCCCAGAACCAAGCTCATACATATATACAGTACGAGAACCAAGCTCAGTACATAAATACAAAACCAGAACCAAGCTTAGTACATATATTATAAACATATACGTCTCACAGGTCAGGTAACCAGTTAAGTGCAATCAATTCAGTACAGAAGCACTTCCAACAAAAAATAGCCGACTCCCATATATCATAAGCAGAACAAGAGGACAATGAGTCACAAAGCCATAAATAAATAGAAAATAGTATACATTTTATTATAATAAAAAAGACAAAGATTATAAAAATGAACAAGAGGATCTAAAGAACCTTATCTGTATATGGACCACACAAGCAGTAATAGTGCTCATCGATACACACGGAGCAACATTAAGTACCAAGCAGTACTATTACTGCTTGTGTGGTCCATATACAGATAATGTTCTTTAGATCCTCTTGTTCATTTTTATAATGTTTGTCTTTTTTATTATAATAAAATGTATACTATTTTCTATTTATTTATGGCTTTGTGACTCATCGTCCTCTTGTTCTGCTTAGTACATATATACAGCTCCAGAACAAAGCTCATTACATATATACAACTCCAGAACCAAGCTCATACATATATACAGCACCAGAACTAAGCTCAATACACATATATAGCAAAAGAACAAAGCTTAGTAAATATATACAGCACCAGAAAAAAGCTCAATACATATATACAGCACCAGAACAAAGCTCAGTACATATATACAACACCAGAACCAAGCTAAGTACATATATATACAGCACCAGAACCAAGCTCAATACATATATACATAAGTCATTTTGCCCTGCCAATCAGCGTCATTGTAAGGCATTGAAAGGTCAGGCACGGGACGTACCCGGCCTTTCAGCTCTTATGCATGTAATTGTATCTGCGTTCTATAGACGCAGGTACAATTAGTGCAGGAGGTGGGTGGCTGGTTTCATTGGCGCCGCCGCCCCCTTTAAAGATGCAGCAGGCCGCCGCCTGAGGCGAGTTGAGCTAATCTCGGGCTCATCTCACCTCATAGACGGTGCGGCCCTGTACAGGACTGTACAGGAGAGTGGACCCTAAGCAGTGGGCCGGCCCACTGGGAAAATTCCCGGTGAAGTGCATTGTCAATCCGCCCCTACATGGAAATGATAAGATTCAGTGGAGTTTTCAGAGATACATATATCAATCTGCTCAGCTCCTCCTGCTCTATAATATGCTGCCTGCAGATAGGACACCATGTTTAACATGACAGATTCCTTTTAAAAAAATACCAACGTTATGCTGGAATTTGTTTACCCACTAGTTTCTTCTAGATGAAAACATTAGCAATTTATATCAATTAATCTAAAAATTTATCCTGCCATTGACTTGCCTTTTCATCTGTCTCATTGCTGGTATTAAAGAAGCAGGCCTTCAGATATGGAGGGGAGTGGGCAGTCCAACCATTGTCTGTGCAGTTCCTAGTGATGCCAACTGAAAAAAAGAAATTGTATGACTGGCAGAATACAATATATCTCACAAGATGAGCTAAGCTGCGATTTTCTTTTTCAGAAATACATAATATCCCCAAAATATTTAAAATCCATAGAATTGTTCATAGAAATTTTATTAAAAGGATTTTCTAATTTTGGAATTTGTGGTATGTATTTTAGACATGTTGGAAGGTTGCACTGGTGGAAGTACCAGAGCTAGGATTACTCTGATGCCCTCGATGAGGAGACAAAGGCCCTGGGTACATGATGTAATACCTTCAGCTCTGGCTCCCATGGTTGTGAATGTTGGGGTGGGTCACATCAGAGCTAAAGGGGTCCAGCTGTTTAACAATGGGATTGTAAGGATCCCAGCTATCGTAACCTCCTGACATGTCTAAAGGAGAAAATCCTAAAATTGTTTGTTACCCATACAAGTGTTGGTGGAACCATCAAGTGGCTTGCAGTCTTTTTGCTGCCTGACGCAGAAAGTGAAATGGTACCCCCTTTATCATATTAGTAAAAGTGTAGAAATAGACCATATATCTGCCAGAATGCTGCTCCTGCATTCATGAATGGGTGTCATGGTGCCACCCAAGGCCAAGTTGTCACCTTGCCTCACAAATCTAATGCTGTATCAAAGCAAAAATGTTTATGTAAAAAAAATCTGTATTTCTATGAACACTAACCAGTTGTCTATTGGCAAATTATTCTGGAACATCACATTGGTGGGGTTCCTGGTGTTGAGATACCTATTAATGTTTTCAACATGTAGGTCCTAGTATTTGACCATGCATAAGTGCAACTCTATATTGGAAGCACTCATTTGTTTCCAATTTCCTTCTATTAAGACGTGGTCACACCTGCAAAGGGGACAATTGCATAATTTTCTGCCAAGTTGGTGCATCTTAGCCAACATGTGTGGTACTGTTTCAGAGAACCAAGTATCCAACTAGGGTTTTCAGAATAAACCATCAATAAAGACTGAAGAAAAGTGTGGTAATGTTCTCTGCTCAACCTCATGAGCACTATTGTGGTGGGACCTCATAGCTGATCTTGAAACTGGACCCACCAAAGAATTATTAGGTCCTCATTTTGGCTAGTCTGACCGTGGTTTGAGAATGAACCAAAACTATTATTAAGATAGTTCACCTTGTGCCCTACTATCCCATTGCAGTGAATGGGAGATGTTCAGCTATAGACTCAAAGATCTCAAGCTAGAAAAGTGGCAGGGTGCCAAGAAAAGTGGCGTGGCCCATTCCCTTTAGCAACTAGAGTTTTTAAGGTGTTTTGAAGGTGAGCTCCCTACTGACATGAGTCCAGAAATATATATAAGATAAACAAAGTTTAAGATAAAGATTTTTTAACATTTCTCAAAAGTTATTGAGACCGTGCTTCGCGTTTCACACCCTCACTGCCTTGGCGGCGAGGATTTTCTTAGAAGATCAATGCGTTTCTCAGCTTGCTTAAATAATCCTTCCGAGAGCTGTGACCTTTTCTCTGGAACAGTATAAGATGCTGGAAATACTCACTGTACTCTCTAAAAACGCAGGGATTTTGGAGAGTACAATGATTCGAGTAGATGGGACAGAAATAAGACAAACCTTTTGCGTGATACAAGTCATATTTTGACTTGTACATTGCCCGCTTACATTGAGGATCTTCATAACCCCAGTTGTTTTATATGGAAAGTTTCCAAGTTAAAGCTGATATGGTATTTTTTTCATATAGTAACACCAGTATGTGAAAATCGTGTACTACATACAGACATGAAAAATGCTAAAACCTATTTCCAAGAAAAACCTACATGTCCAGGGAAACAACTTTCGCTCTTCCAAGACTTTCGGCTAAATATTTGGTGTCTGGGTTATTATAAGGTAAGAAATGTTGTGATGCATGTACTAGGGCTGGGAAATTATCACCTAAATCAAACATGTAGCCACAATTACGATTAATGAAGGAATATTTAGGCCACACCCCTTTTTGGATGTCACACCCCCTATTTGCATGCTACGACATTGAATTAATACTCATTCCCTGTGCCTGCTGTATACCACTGTATATAATATACCCCCTGACACTGCCCAACACAGTATATTGCCCCCATAGTGTTCCCAACACATTATAATGCTACTATAATTGCCCTCCACACAGTATAATGCCTCTATAGTTGCCCTCCACCCAGTATAATGCCTGTATAATGCCCCCATAGTTGCCCCCACACAGTATAATGTCCCCCATAGCTGCCCCACAGAGTATAATGCCCCCATAACTATCCTCCACACCGTATAATGCCCCCCATAGCTATCGTCCACACCGTAAAATTCCGCTTAACTTCCCTCCACACAGTATAATGCCCCCCATAGCTGCCCTCCATACAGTATAATGCCCCCATAACTGCCCCCCACAGTATAATGCCCCCATAGCTGCCTCTACATAGTATAATGCCCCCATAACTGACTTCCATGCAGTATAATGCCCCTGTAGCTGCACCCCACACAGTATAAAGTCCCACATAGCTGCCCCCACGCTGGATAATTCGCCCATAGCTGCTCCCAGCTGTGCCCCCAATAGTGCATGATAAATATAATAATATACATACACACCAAACCCGTTCCAGCGACGAGTGGAGAAGATCCTTCTGCTCCTCTGATCTGTGCGGCACGGCGCAGACAGGTGCGATGACGTCACTGCCTCAAGTCCGGCAATACACAGTAAATAGTAGAGCAGAGACCTTAGGGTCCCCTGCTCTACCGTTGGATTCAACTGTATGTGCATCCTGAAGATGCAGATACCGTTTAAACCGGGAAAAAATAATTGATAAAACCGAAATTCGCAGGATGACGTCGATTGTGCTGAATTTTGATTTTGATTATTTTTGGATTAATTGCCCAGCCCTAGCACATACATATTGCCCTATCATTTGTCCCTCCTGGACCCTATAAACCATTTGAGTGGGAGTCATAGTGACGAATAAGACTACATAGAAAGTAAAATTGATGAACCCACATTATGTCCCTCAATAGTCTCCTTCTTCCCCATTCCTCATACATTGGATTTACTTGAACTCAAGAAAATAATATTCTTAGAGGAAATGGAGTGGGAAGTTGGAGACAATTTTTATCAATTTAATTGAAGTGACCTAAATTACAATCTAGAAAGGTTTTGTCACAAGTCAGAGATGCGCAAATTGTGACACAGCAGCACATGTGGCCACTGTAACTCTTAGGTATAATCTCAGTTGGACCTGGTAGTCCCTATTTTGTAGGGCCTATAAACATAGTGCTACTATTTAGTAAATAGATGCGATAGAATTATCCACGCTTTGTTCTTTAAGGTGAAAGAAAAGATGGCATCCAACCCTCATCTGCCAGTTCAGGTAATATTTTACCCCATTTGGAGATGCGTCTGAGATACATCTGACTAGCTAACAATAAAGCATAAATGTCATGTAAACTCATTCTTTAATTTTATTCTCCATATGCAAGTTTTTATAAAGTGGACATAAATGTAGACACTCAGTGGGTCATTGGTTGAAAACCATGATGAAATTTAGTCATAATGTCCAAAAGGCTTATTAGAAGCTCAGCCATTGACAACTAGTCATGGCCATCAACTTCAGAAGCTACTGCTTTGTATGTTTGGTTGCCCGCAGCCTTGTTCATATTGCCATAATTACTGGAAAAACTTGATAAACAGACAAAAGAAAAATAACCATTGAAGGTAATTATGATATTAGTCTCCTACCTTTTGTCTTAAGAAATATCTGTAGACTCTCAGGACAATAGACAGTCCCAGTCTCTCCTAATGAAGCTGCATTCCAACAGTTAATACCGTCCCACTCGGTCGGACATCCTGTAACAGAATAAGAAGGTTGTGTTTGATAAGTCATACGTCTCAAATCTTACCCAAAAACTTCTATATCCCAGGCAGCAGCTCTTCTCACTGAGCTACTGGCGGTGCTGGACAGCTCCAATTCTGAATCTATTGTCCAGATTGTCTTGATTCCTGCGACTTGAGATTTCTTGCCTTATTAGTCTTACCCTTTTGACTTCCTATATAAGCCTGGCCCTGGCATTACCTCCAAATGTACACATTTTATTGGTAAGTACCAAATTTCTTCAGTCTTTACCACCAGTCCTAGAAGAGGTGAAGTTACAAGTAACTGAAGGTGCAACATAATAAATGAATTTACAGCATAGGGTCTGTACCTCAAGGACTGGCAGCTGAGATGGCCGACAGGAACTTCTTGTACCCTATACAGATAACAGAGTATGGTGGAATCCACTGATCTACATTGACGCCCTTAGACTGTTAACCAGTCAATGAGTTGTGTGTCTTCCATTAATGGGTCATTAAAACTAGAAATGGACGTACTTGTCAATCCACAAGACTTTCTCTCTTGCAGAAATCTGGTAGAGAAAACAAGGGTCCGTATTCTCCTATCACCCTCCGTTTTTGTTGAGCAATAACTGGCATTATGGTTAGTAAAAGTGGTGGACATATATTGCTTGGTGGAGGGTCCTGGAAGTCTCCGAATACAATATTCTGCCTCCCAGTCAGGGATTGGTGAGTGTGCTTTAAGAATGAGGTGGAGGTAAAATTAATGTCTCCTGGACACCCATTAGAAAACATGGAAGTGTTATTTATAGTCTTCCTACTCCAACCTTAGATACACAGCACCCAACACACATTGTGATCGCGTGGCTAAACGTGTAATAGCTAAAAGTGGACAATCCCTTTAAGAAAAAAAAAATACTTCTTTCATTGCAAAATAGATTTGCAGTTTTGTAATTTTTCAGGAAAAAAAAAGATTGTTACCCTCATTTGTAGGTCTGTGTAATGTCTCATTCTCTGATTGCATTCTCTTGTAACATTCAGCCTCTTGCTTTAGAACCTGAAGAACGAGTTCACATTCGGGGTGAGTACAGGTAATCTAATGTAGAGACATAGCAAGAACAGATGATATTAATTTGATAAAGCAGGTCCTTCGGTATTTAATATACTTCCAACAGCAAAGTCATTTCATAATGCTACCAAACCCTACTAGCACAGCAGAAATGGGGGGTGCATGCTTCTTAGTGGTATCATACAATTTATTTTTGCATCACGCTATTGCTGCCAATCCATTATTGTTCACAAATAATAAATGTTGGCTTGACATGAAAGTAGAGTTGACGGCAATCTGAGTTTTCCTGCCTCAGATGGGGCATAACTATAGGGGCTGCAGAGGTTGCAGTCACACCCAGACCCTTGAATTTATGGCAGCCAGGGGAAGGTAATAAGCATTACAAGGTGCCCATTGAAATCAATGGTGGGTCCTCTAGAAATAGATACGCTCTTTGTAGCCTTTTTCTGTTACGCCTACTTGATGGATGTCCCAAATGGAGAATCCTCTCTATTAATTTAGTTGTCTAAGAGAATTCAGAGCTATTAGAGGTGGGTTCCTTTATTCAGGACTCTCATCTCTCAACTAGAGCATCTTCTTCTCGAGAGGTCTTGGCTTGCTGCGTATTACACAGACCACCCATTTATTTTAACAGGGAACCATGTAATACTTCATTTCTCCTGTGGTGGCACTGCAGGGAAATTTGACAGTTGTTGAGATAACATCCGACACCCTGTGACCAGCTTATCATTGGTGGACCCTTCTAACAGAAAGGGATTGTCCTGCCCTAATAGGGTATATTAAAATAGGATTTATAAACCTGACAACCCTTTAAAGCACATCAAAGGCTCCCTCAATTTAAACCTATATGATAAAAAATGAAATGAACCTTTACATTTTGGGAAAAGTTTTGTCTTACTTACCCTGCATCCCCATTGTGTGACAGATGATTCCCGTTTCTATACAGACACAATTCATATGTTTTTGTTTTTACTTGTCCTGCTGGGAGTTGTAGTATGAGAACATTGACATGTTGTACCTGTTTAAGTCTTAACTATAGTAATTGGAAGGGTATTAGCATCTTGCCCCGTTGTATAGGGTGTGGGTGGTATGCTAAAGACAGTAAATTTAGACTATTGAGCAGTCACTTAAAATAATGGAAAACCATGATGAAATTATGATAGGGTCTGACAATAGAGTAATAAGCACAATGCATGAAATTACAGTCCGGGCTTTAACAATTTGTTTTAAGTTTGTGCCCCCCCCCTCCCTGCTGTTACACTTCTTTTTATCTAACATGAACATCACAGAAATTGTCAAAAATTGTGAAAATTTCAAAACATGAGATTTTACCATTAATGCAGGTAGTGGTGGAATTAACCCATTCAATGCCGAGTGCACTTAATGTTATGGGTATAGATATGGTTTGTGACTTGTGAGTGAATGTATAGCAGGGGAAAGGCTAAAGGGGATAAAGAGAGGTCTCACAGGGTCCCGTTGCCTGAGGGATCACAAGACACCAGTATTATAAATGGTACATAGTAGGTGGGGGTCCTGTTACAGATTTTGCACTGGGGTTCAGGAGCTTCCACTTATTCTCTATTGATAGTATTTTATTATAGTGTTATGTTATGTACTATGGTTTCTAACTGAATTATATATATATATATATATATATATATATATATATATATAATGTGCCCAGTAAATACTCAACTAGTAACTTATACGCTCGTGTGAATGTAGACTTAAAGGGACTGTCCAGGGTTAAAAACATTATTTTCCAGAAACAGCACTATTCTTGTTTACAGGCTGCATCTGGTACTGCAGCTTAGCTCCAGTCTGCATTTTTCCAGAAACAGCACCACACTTATCCATGGGTTGTGTCTGAAATTGCATCCCACCTCCATTCACTCGAATGGGGCTGAGCTGCAATACCAGACACAGTCTATGGACAAGCGTGGCGCTGCTTCTTAATTAAAAAAATTTGTCGAACTAGACAAATCCTTTAAGGGGTGTTATCAAAATTATATTCAAACAAAAAGTTGTCATACTGGAGCAAATATCGTATTTTATAAATAAACTGGTGTTCCCCTTTATGGCACCTTCAGAAAGTTGTATATGACCCAGAACCAAGAATATGCTCATCTTCCTTCCTTTGTGCCATGATCTAACATATATTAGACTAATCTCCGCAAATCCCAAATTCATCTTTACCTGGTATATGCCATTCATAAAGGGTTAACAGATGCAGAACAGCCACACATTGTGTATAATACACTGCTACATGAATACAAACAAATGTATCACACACTTACCACCCCAGGGAACAGCAATAGAAGAAGATAATAGATATTTCCATGGATTCTTCCGAAGAAGGTTGACGGTAGTGAATGAGACATGTCTGGACAATGTGGTCTTCTACAGATTATAGTCCTTCACTTTGAAGTCCTTAACGGAGCAAAGCTTTCATCCAAGTCTTGTGTATCACTCAATGTAGAAATCCAAGTGTCTAGTCAAAGTGAAGACAGAATGTTCTACATAGAGTGAGTTCTTATAGAGCATTTAAGTGGTTCTCCTTTAGGGCTTTTACCCCCATTCAAGAAAGCTTTGGCTACTTCTGCAGATACATCTCTCCTGAGCCTGGTCCTTCCTTGGAATGCTCGAGATGTCATCTCAGAAGCTCAGGTAGTGCTATCTCCTCCTCCCTGGATGAAGGATTCTCTCCTCCTTCCTAATCCTTCTCTATTTTATGTATCTGTTCTCTGGTCACAGCATCTCTGCGCTCCATATCTGGTTCCTTATCCCTGTAAAATGTTTCTAGGCATGTGAGAATTCAGTGATATAACCCTGGAGGTGGTGGGGAGAGGTGGCTGCATCCTAATAACCATCTCAGGTTACACAGTATAGTTGATGGCTTTGATCTTCTTGACCAACATGTAGATATGGACGACGAATGCAGCTGTTCATGGGACTTTATAATATATATATATATATATATATATATATATATATATATATATATATATATTTATTTATTTTTAATTTTTTTATATATGTGTGTATATATATATATATATATATCAGGAGACCGCTTAGAATGCACACTAGAATTCCAAAATCTGCAAATCCATTTATTACATCTACAGTTTTCCAGGTGGGTCATTACAACGGTTGCCCTTGATCCGAGCACGCTTGGACAGTGAAGGCCAACCAAATTTTGTCAGTGGGGTATCACTTTAAATGTCCTCCCACTATTTCATGTCATTTCCAACACTCCTAATCTTCCCGATTTAAGAATATAATGCATTATCTATAGTGAAGTCTGACATACAGCCCCAGACGAAGGCTGTCAGGCGAAACGCGCGTCGGGGTTGACGCCAGACAGTGTGGTTCCTGACATGGGTAAGGGGCTCTAGCACATTGTGCAGAGTTAAAACATCGGTGTATGTACTGTTATATCTATTTGTGTATCATACCATGTCCATATACATTTGGCTGCTCTGATTATTTTTCTATGTACAGTTCCAATTGACATTAGGGGAGCAGGCTTTTTTGGTCTATGTAGCCTATAGTCATGCACACTTAGTGCATTGTGTTATACATTACACAGTCCTGTCTCTTATTTTCTATACAGTGCCATCGTTTGTACTTTTTTGTACCTTATTGTCTGGTTGGCTATCCGCACTGTGGTAATCATCTCAATGCTTTTAATGTGTTTGTTATGTTCATTTATATTTGATTCAATAAATTTATATCTTTTTAATTGTTCTTTGGTGTGTCAGACTCCAATTTTTTAGGTATTTGTTAGCTACAGGGAGGTAGAGGGAATATGGACACATTTTTTTTTAAAGATTTGGGGCTACATGAATTGTTTTTGTAACTTGAATGCGAATAAGATGGAAAAGTAGACACAGCCCATGGAGAAAAAATACATTTATTTCTAATTCTGGACAACCCCTATGACTATGGCGCAACAGCTGCTGTCCAGGGGAATAGTTTGACCACCAGGCAGCATCCCTGGTGGTCTGGGGAGTAATTGGTTAATATCAGCATCCATGGTGGTCTAGGGCACTAAGGGGTTAATATTAGCATCCCTGGTGGTCTAGGGCAGTAAAGGATAATGTCAGCATCCCTGATAATCTTACCCCTTATTGCCCTAAATCACCAGGGATGCTGACATTACTCCTTACTGCCCTAGACCACCAGGGATGCTGATATTTACAAATTATTCCCTAGACCACCAGGGAAACTGACATAATCCCTTACTGCCCTAGACCACAAGGGATGCTGATATTAACCAATTACTCCCTAGACCACCAGGATTCTTACATTACCCCTTACTGCCCTAAACCACAAGGGAAGCTGAAGTTACCCCTTATTAAACTAGACCACCAGGGAAGTTGATATTAACCAATTACTACCTAGACCACCAGGGTTGCTGACTTTACCCTTTATTGCCTCAGACCACCAGGGATTTTGATATTAACCATTTACTCCCTAGACCACCAGGGATTCTGATTATTAACCAATTATTTCCTAGACCACCAGGAAACCAGATATTAAACAATTCCTAGACCACCAGGGATGTGTACATTAACTCCTTCACGCTCGTTCATCTGCTGATCGTATTGCTTTAAAAAACTGAAATATTATCGTTGTCGGCAGCACATCTGCATGGGACAGGGAGATGTGCTGCCGACATGATGATAAGGTATGGGGACGAGCAATCGGAGTAACGAACGCTCGTCCCCATCCATAGCTCCTTGTGACAGGAGAAATCGAGCGCCGATCAACGAGGTGTCTCGTTGATCGGCCCTCATTGCACTTGTAATAGGGCCTTAATAGTGATTGATAGGGGTCCAACCCCAGCAGAGCAAATACTGAAACTACAAATACAGTCTAGAGCAGTGTTCTAAAGCAGGAAATGCTGGGAATTGTAGTTTTGCTACAGCTGGAGAATTATAGTTCTAGAGGGCATAATATTTGCAAAAACAAGAAAATGATATATATGTGCTAAAGAACTTTACAACCACTGAGCAATGCAATAAATATTTCAATGTTTTATAATCTGTCTGGGACGCAGACTCTAGTAATGTATTATTAAGACTAAATGAAACATCCAAAATCTCAACGTCAATTTATTGTTTTTTCCAGACATTTAATAAACAGTGCTTCATTTTATATTGCCCAAGGTATAATTTTACTCTCCGTCTGCATAAACATTATAAACAAAGTACAATGTGAATATAATCAGGGAACACGTGAGTTTTTTAGTTTTTTATTATTTTTCATTGACTTTAAACCAGATGAATTCCATTAAAAAAGTAACACCAAACCACTTTTGTAATCATTTGGATTCTTAATTTGTATACAGCATTGCAAAAGTATTCAACCCCCTGAAAGTCTCAACTAATATTTAAAGATCACAAATAACACAAGTCCAGATCTCAATCTAATCGAGAATCGGTGGCATTATTTAAAAATTGAAGTGCACAAGCATTATCCAACTAACCCGGTGCAAATATGCCAGGAAGATTGGGTGAAAATCAATGCCAAACACAGAGGCGTAACCTAAAGCTTCTGGGAGCCAATGCAAAATCTACAACAGGACCCCCCACCACCACCTACTATGTGTCAATTATAATACTGGTGTCTACATATGTGGCACTGGGGCTTGTGGGCGCCACTGGCACAAGGGCCCAGTTGTGATCGCTACCCCTGCATCCCCCTAGATATGTCTCTGCCCAAAAGTGTGTAAACTGATAGAACCGTATCCTATCTGTCATTGCAGCAAAGATGGTTTTAAGTGCTAGCCTGAAGGGGAAGAAAAGGTGTCTATGCAAATTTGCATAAAGGAGATGTTTATATGCTGTTATCAGTTTTTGCTCGTTTTCTGGACCATTCACAACTTTTTTCGAAGTTTAATTTCCCATCATCTTCTATAGATTCGGATCATCCTGATTTATCTTCCAAAAAGCTGGATATTTTATTCTGCTTACCCTCTGCTCACTACATTCAATGAATACAGGCTGCCATAAACAGCACCTATATTCTGAAAGCCCCTGCTGAGCAGCTGTTAGGGATTTCATTTTTTTCTCTATTATATGAATTGCTGCTCATTGTAAAGAGAATAATTCCTTTAAAGATATCTGTGGGATTATCTGATATTCTGGATATTGGCTAAAAATGTGTTGGATAAAAAGCTATCCTACAATCAGCTAATAACTACCTGCTTCTAAAAATCCTGGCAACCAGCTAGCCACACATTTTCCCTGCAGTGGCCACTAGAGAGGAAAGGTAGTATTACATAGTACCCATTCAAATGTAATATATGGTCTGAGCTGAGTCCTCCAGGCTGGGGGACACACTTTTTTTTTTTAGCAGCTTTAAACTGCAGTTCACACAGCCTATTTTCAGACATTTTTCGGGCCGTAAACGCCCCGAAAAACGGCAAAAAATGCAGAGGCTGAAGGCCTCCAAACATCTGCCCTTTTATTTCAATGGGAAAAACGTTGTTCCGTTCCCACGGGGCGTTCTTTACACGGCTGTTCATTGACTCAATAGAAAAACAGCCGTTTTCCCTTGAAAACATCTCTGTATTTTCAGCTAAGTGTGTGAAGATAGCTTAATAGAAAGGGTTTGGATTCTGCTTATTGGCATCCATAGACTCCAAAGAAGCACATGGACAGGTATTTGAACCCAGAAGCTTCTGTGTCCAATGCAGCAGCTCTTCTCATTGGGCTACTTGTTATGCTGGACAGCTCCACTGCTGAATCTGTTGTCCAGGTTCTCTTGATTCCTGCGTCTTGAGATTTCTTGCCTTGATTACCTGATGGGTTTCACCCTTTTGGCTTCCTATGTAAGCCTGGCCCTTCCACTTCCTTCATGTCAGAATATTGAGCTTCCTGCCTGTAGTTTAGGTCATTGCTGCAAACTGTTGCCGCTTATCTGTGTACTGAACCTCGACTGTTCCTTGACTGCACTTACTATTATCACCCTCCTTCCAGCTTGTTTCAGACACTGTGTTTCGAATCTGCTTCCAGTCCTTGATAACAGGGTATTCTTAATTTTTCTTATTTAGAGTAGTAGTAGTTCTCTCTGCTTAGTCTTCTGCATCCAGCCTTGTGAGATTCCAGATTATTATGCAATTCTGTCCTGGCAACAAGTGCTGGATTGTCAGAATTTCAAATGAGGGATTAGAGGAATAATTCCTTAAAATAATATTTAAAGTAGCTCCAAAGGTGGATTTTTACTTTCCCTGAAACAGTGGCCGCTCTTACTGACATACAATATTATGTGGTAACAAGATGCCAGCTCTGTTATAAATCCTGACATTTGCTGATTAATCTCAGCCTTTGCGGAGGAAGAAAACAGGCACAATATGAGTTGGTTAGAATGGAAAATAATAACTGTCACATCCTCTACCCGAGGCGGTGTTTTAATAAAAGAAGCCGACGTCACATCCTCAAAAACATCTCAGTGTTCATAAAAAGACGAAGGGACAATAACTGACCCATGACACCAAATGTATTCTAATAAAAAGCAAGCAAAGATATTATTATCCGGAGGAGAAAAAAAATAACTGAAATAACCAACATCTTAAGACAACCCATTTCCATAAGCCCTATAAGGGTATACGGACATTATACAGGAGGTACGCCACCCTCTATTGGCCAGAGCAAAGAGCCGATACAAACTGTGGCTCCTGCTTTGTCAGACATGTCACAAAGACAACTATTTAATTGATTGGGTGCCATGTAATACTACATTTCCCCTGTAGTGGCCACTGCAGGGAAAATTTATGGGCAGACAGAGCTTCCCTCAGCGATAAGAGGGGGTTGCAGGTGGTTTTGGAGCCAGACCTGCTACGGTCAGCCAATTGGCAGCCCGGCTTCTATATAAAAAGTGGTTGTCATAATGAGAATACCCTTTCATTTGGTTTATTGTGTGACATACTGTCAACAGGATAGCTGCTACAGTCATTGTATGTCACTTTATGTAATTCCTACACATTGTAGGGGAGAATGCAAAAATGTTAAAGGGATTTTTTTTCTTAACAAAGTGGCTGCTTTAAATTTGGACACCTTGGTTTCTACAATTGGAGCCGGATTACCATATTGTGACCCTATTATCTTAAAACTATTCAAGTTTTTTATGAAATGGGGCATTTTGGGCCTCGATGTGCAGTGCAAAAAGTAATCTACAAATGATACATTCAAAGGCCTTGTGCAAGCCGGCTTATTCCTGGTCCGTACAATCTCCGAGTTGTACAAAGCCATAATGCGGTGCCCATAGCAGTCTATGGGGCCATACTATATCTTCGTAGCCTTCCAATTTCATACAGAAGCATGTTCCGTTGGACGATGTATTACTGAGGTATCATCAGTGTTTGCAGGAGGGGAATATCTTCGGTGTCATGTGGAGTCATAGGGACTCTGTGTGCTGCCATACACTTTCCGTGCCCAATTAATTTTACTGTTACCCAAGTTTACCAAATATTTATTTATTCTTTATTGTGTAGGGAAAAAATTATTTTCTTATTATTCAATTTTAGAGCTGAAATCATTTGTAGATCCTATATCAGGGAAAATGGGAAAAAACAGGAAGTAATTACATTTTTTCACATTTTTTTCATGGTAATTATTAAAATTGTTTCCTTATTTCGGCAAAAAAAAAAAACACATGAAAAATAGGCCACAGTGAAGATTTCTCTTCAGGGACATTAAGTGTTACAGACATATATTTCATAACTGGTAGGATTAGAGTAAACCCAGGCATTTTACTTTACTCTATTTCCCAGACCCAGGTTATGAATGTAATATTAACAAGAATCTCTAGGATTAGAAGTCATGGGACACAGGATATTTGTCCAGATAAGGCAAGTCTCCAATTTTCAGCATGAGTAAAGTACTTATACGCTGGTACCACTGTGACCGCATAATATGTTTTCTTCATAAGAGATAAGTTTTACAAGGTCAATGGGATAACCTTAAAATATTACAGCAGGATTGATCCTGTTATTTGCTATGATGTGCTTCAAAGTATACAAATGTGGCTTGACACAAAGCCTAAAAAATATTGATGTGGCTCATATTTTAACAAACTACCACCCAGTGGTGTACATAAAATTATGGGCGCCGCCAAGCAAAGAAGGGCAAAAAAAATGCAAAAAATGCCCTTAATAATGGTGCCAGTTTTGCAATCCAGGACAGAAGGGCCTTGGGCCAATTCCCCATCTTCTTGCTGGCTAAGAATGCAGTGCTCTGGGTATGGGAGTCCAGAACAGGTTCTGCAAAGAGGAAGGGACTAAACAGGTCTGGGCACTCCAATGGCCCAATAGCAGCCTGCTATAGGTCTGCCTTTATCTGTATGTATGCCCTTGCTGCTACCTACTTAGCTGTCACGTCTCAAGACACAGTCTCATTTTTGAAAGACTGGCTTCTGAAAATGTATGTTCCCCTTTTCTTAGTATAATATTGACAAAAAGTGAAATAAATTCCTTATTAGCTATAAATTCTACTGAGCAAATAGAATCAGCCATAACAATCATTTTGAGCTAATAGTTTTGGAGCTTAAAGGGTTGTTTTTTTTTTTTGCAGTCCTATAAAATTGTTGGCCTATCCTCAGGATAGGCCATTAGTAGCTGATCGGTAGGGGTCTGACTCCGGGCACCCTCGCCGATCAGCTGTTTTGAAGGAGCCGCTGCTCATACGAGCGCTGCTTCCCCTTCATTCCTTATCTGCTCATAATGTGAATCGCCGACACACTTGTAGCGGTGGTTCACAGTATTATAGCCTTCTCCAATTCACTTGAATACTGTGAACCATTGCTGCAAGTGTGTCGGCGATTCACAGTAGAAGCAGTTTAAAATTAAGTGGAAGCAAAACAGAAGATATGCCATCAATTTCTTAGGATTGGAAAACCACTTAAATATTGTCCCTCGAATGAGGATTTACGCGTTAGGTGGTACAGTATGTAGTAGCCATGTAGACAGCTCTATGTAAATGATCAGTTCTCTCTTCCCCTCTCACAGCAGTAAGTCCCAGCACTATCCCAATGCCTTCAGTAGCTCAGTTACTTTCAGCCAATGAACTGCATGTGAATAAAGCTTTGGTCCCTTATGTTTCTGAAACGGAGAAAATCTTGAACACTGAACAAGACGCAGAAATAGTATGCAGTCAGCTAAACGTTTTAATGGTTGGAAGGGAAGTTATGGTTTTGATTGACGGGGCGGTCTATCTTCCAGTCGTGCATAAAAATGAAAGGTACTCATCTTGGTGGAGCACCTGCCATATCCTAACATGAAATTCTTAGTTTACAACCCCTTTAAAAACTGAAAATCTTTTTGAAATCTCCATCTCTCATTTGTATCTGACAGTCTATAATGAGGTTTTAACTAATATCTCATTTGCGCACCTGATAAATTCTGTGTCTCTATTTCAGGTTAGTTATGAAAGCTTACATTTAAATAATCTCCACCGCTTCCTCCTCTCTAGGGACCCCATGTAACAAACAGAAGATACTGAGGATAATGCCGTGCATGCACAACGACCAAAGCAACACTATCAATTTACTGAAGACACCAAGACTGAAATACACGGGAGAATTACACGATGAAGAAATGAATACATATATGTATATATTAAAAAAATGAAAGCTTCTTTCATTAGACATGAGGTGCTTTGCCAGGAAATTTACTTGGGGGAAAAAATTTCTTACTGCAATATAAGCCACATGTTGCTGGTAGGATATTAATGTCACATTCATTAGACTTCCTTTTTGGCATAGGTGGATATTATTGAGTTATTTCCTGCCGCTTATATGGCACCAATATATTCCGCAGCCACATCTCCTATATGTGGCCGCGGATGGCCATGGCCCTCTCCACTGAAGTCTCTGGCAGCTGAACTAGCGATTCACTTAAGACTTCAAAAGAGAGAGCCACACGGATGTGTGCCCACCTTTCTACCTCTTCTGAGCTGGAAAGGATCATCGGAAAGGTGAGCAGTACATAGAATACCCATTGGCAAAACTACAAAACGCTGGGTGGATCTGAAGTAGTGGCCTGAGAATGGAGGGTGGGTGGTGGAGGCCTCTTGATTCTCAAGTTGGCGGAAACCCTATTATGCCCTCCCTATAATCCAGCCCTGACTGTAGCTTGTCTCATTTACTTGAATGGTACAAAAAGGGACTGAGCTACAGTACTAGGCACAGCCGCCCAAATGTATGAGACGCTGTGCCTCCGTAAAAAAAAAAAAGGGATTCTGCGCACGCAGGCCCATTCCTTATGCCATTTGGCATGTATCCCGGACCCGGAGGTTGGACTTCCACTGATCAATCATTGTTTGATTATCCTAAGGATGAGGCATTGATGTTTAAATCCCGGAGAACCCCCTTTAAGTCACATGTCATTAGAAGTCAAAACCATATTAGATCACACACATCGTACATCCTTATTCAAGCCTGTAGGGTGCAAAGTCATGCGACTTCGGCTGCCGTAAAACATTTTCACCGTCTAGCCCTGGGTTAAATACATTTTCATTATAATATAAAATAATGTAACATTTATAGGATCTGCAGCAATGTGGATAAATTGCGGCCGTGAAAATAGGGTCGTGTGTATGAGTCCTATAGGCTCTTGCACCGTGTGTGCCGTCCGAGTCCCGCCCGTGATCCGTAGAGAGGTAGAACAGTGAATGGGCCTGTGAAGACTATCGGATGCCGGGAAAAACGGCCCGAGTGGCAATTGTTCATGTGCAAGCGGGCTTATTTATTATCACATTCATCCATTATTATACCAATTAATCCCATGTAAATTGCTCATTGGTAGCCAATGGTTTCATCTACTAAACCAGTGCCCTGGAAATGACCAGCCACCACGATAGTCTGTTTAGCCTAGAATGCCAGTCTCATAAAGACGCAATTTTGGTTGTCACATTAATCTCAGAGACTCTTTACGTTAGGTCATCCAAATCAGTGAGTGTTATCATACCCACTAAATGGCTCTCTGAACATGGGGCGTAAGAGAACGTCCAGTCATTGGTTGATGCCAATCGGCTGATTATCCAAGATCACGTGACCTGCTCCGCAACTGATTTATTCCACCTGTATTGTACTGTAAATTGCTATGGATTTCTCTTCTTCTTCAACACCCTGTGTCCACTTCATCTTAATAGTGGAAGCCCTAGTGGCATTAAGTTTAACTATTTGAGGGTATTATACAGACGCGTTTAGTACATCATAACGATTGCCCATTAAGACCTGTGTGTACCGTAGAGTACTACAGAACAGTAAGTCCGTAGAGACTAATATTGCACTCTGTTACTCAATAAAATAATATTTCTCTAAATAAATTGCATCAGGATACCCAGCAAATGCAATATAGCCGCTGTGTAATAGGAGCCAGCTGTGAAGTGTAAAGGTGCCCTGTGCTTGAAAACAGAGAAATACTAAAATCTGATGCAATTTGCCACCAGTAACCTCATAAGCGATACAGAAGATATTTAGATGCGCAATTTCTCTGCCTTCGTATTATGGGATCTGATCGACCAAGCCAGAAAAAACCTCCATATGCCCCTGAATGCAGCAGTAGGATCCCATACACTTCTATGGGTGGAGTATTATGTTAAATGGAATGGAAATCGAAGTGGGAGGAGCTTGATGTGGGCTGTCATGTGGCCATTCTTACTTTATTGTGTGATTTTATCTTGTTTATTTATTCAATACTCAAAAGCTCCTCCCAGAATAAACAGACTATACAATCTAAGGTCCATGCTGAGGCATGATGGGAAGAAAATTTTGTAAAAAATATATATTTTTACATTTGATGCAGAAAAATATGTGCTATATCGTTGATGGTGGTATCAAAAGTAACTACAGTCGCCCTTTAGCTTTATCCATTGTGAATTACAGGGAAGCTCCTGCCATGAATTGCCCTCATCACCACGGCCGGCTCTGTTACGAAGGAATCCCATTACTTCTTAGATTACTCTTTTCGTACGATCTTGGGATCTGAAGTGGGCAGTCAATTTCTTGTAATGATAAATGATTTGTTCTCCCCTCTACATGGAAAGACAAAGAGTAGAACATTCATTCTATAACATAAATTTTCATTATAAAGACTTCACAAGCAGAAAGACCCGTACTTACGATAGTGACGTATTGCAATATCTTACAGATTACAGCATTACACCGTGTGTTACACTGTTATTATGGTCTTAGAGATGGATCATAATGATAGGGGGAATATAAAAATGTTCATTTTACCCATTCATAGACTGTGCGGAGGCAATCAACATTCTAGAAACCCAAGAAATAGAATATAGAGAGCATATATAAGTTCCATCAATGTATAAAGGTGCCATACAATGTTACACACCTACAGATCTGGTAATTAAATAAGAGCGCATGGCGTAAATGCTAAAGCAGAATTGCAGGTTTATTGTCTACGAGAAGGAAATAAATGTTTTATTGATCATAAAGAATGGAAGTTTCTATAGGCAGAGAATCTGAGCCCTGAACTGCTCTGCTTAATGCCTCATCTCCACATTTTTGAGGGACGATGATCTTTTACAATTATGCATTAAATTGTAAATCCTATACTAAAAGGCATTTGGTGATATTGATAGACAGTAATCTTAACATTAGTACCCAATGTCAAGCAGCTGCTGCCAAGGCAAATAGAATTGTAGGATGCATCAAAAGAGGAATAGATATATAGTATAACAACATAGTTCTGCCTCTATATAAATACTGGTCCGACTTCCTATGGAATATTGTGAGCGGTTTTTGGGCCCTGTGTATAAGAAAGACATAGGTGTACTGGAGTGGGTGCAGAGGAGGGCAACCAGAGTAATTAAGGAAATGGGTGAACATCAGTAGCCAGAAGTCTTATCAAATTTGCAGTTATTAGGACGAAAAACTGATTACTATGTACAAATATATCAATGGACAGTACATGCATGTCTAATGATCTTTTATACCGAGGCCTGTAACCATCACAAGGGGCATCCACTATGTCTAGAGGAAACCTGAGTAAATAAGGGGATTCTTTACTGTAAGAGCAATGAGACTATGGAACACTCTCCCATGGAATATTGTGATGGTTGATTCATTGAAAGAGTTCAAGAAAGACCTGGATGCCTTATGGCGCCATAAGAAAGCAGTTAGCTCCTACTAATCTACGCAGCGCCAACGACTGGATGAACCAGACACCAGGAGGTACAAGTGCCTGATTAAGTTCTAATAAATGACCGAAACGTCGCACTCTGTCATCAATTTTTGATAAAATAAAACTGAAAGATTTGGTAAAATCATCACCTTGTGTGCCGAATATTTCTTTACTACGTAATTGGGTTGGGACCCTGTTCGTGCACCTACCGGATCTTGTGCGCTCTGAACCACTACATACTTCATAGAGGGGTTTGCCTTACTCTTGATCAACACGGTAGGATAATAGGTTGGACTTGATGGACCTGTGTCTTTTTCCAACTTTACGAACTATGTTACTATGTTCCTTTTTATGTCCAGAAAATTGGTAAATTCTCGAAAATTAGGATGTCTATAAGGCCTAGAAAAGTGATATGATAGTATACATGAGCTCTCATGCCAATCCCTCCAGCCACGCGCAGCAGGTGACAGGACCTCCTAGAGACAAGCTGGCATTAGACTTTTTTGAAACAATAGAATCGGATGGGTTTATATTCAACTTCTTCCTTCGCTTTTTCCCGACACATTTTGCCCTATTGCCCAAATGATCAGTCCATCCCTGTCTGTGGGCGCATCTCCCATGAGGAGAAATAGTGGTCGGACATGTCTAATTTTCAACAATCTTCATGTGCCCTAAGAGTCAAGCTACGTGCATGGGCCCTTAGTCTCATCTCAGTTGGGTCATTCTCTAACTAATGGAGAATGAATGCAATGTCAAGCTAACCTCTATATAAAGTAAAGAACATACATAAAATTTTGAGCTCTGTCGGTCTTTCTCTTTGCATAAAAGCCATGACTGGCATTGAACGTACTGGCTGATTCTAATACAAAGGCTTTTTAACTGAGCATTGAAGTGAATTGAATGACTACAATGGATCGAATGACACTAAAGCATATAGTTTCATTGATTAAATCTACTTAAAGGGTCCGGGGTCTAATCCCTTAACCGTAATAACAAAGCTTACACCAGTATTGTAGTGCAGCGCATAATGTTTAGCGTGGAAGGATCAGCAGATAATATATTTTTTGACACAATTTTTGGGGTAAATAATGATTGCTGGTCATGGCAATAACACGGGTAGGGACCTGTACGTTAGCACACTGAGTTCCTATGGGTCCATGTTACGGACATGTAGACACTCTTTGTGTCGCTGTATCGTCTATGTGTGAGACACTGTATTGCTTCTTTGTAATATAGCATGCCATCATTATGAAGTTTTTTGTTGAATCTTCATGAAATCTGTAAGAAAAAAAACTTAGTGTGCCTACATGTAAAATTAGAGGCCCGCAGAGGTGCAGTGTGGGCTTCTATTGGCCCAATATTGCAGATCTTTGCCATGAGGATTTATAATACGGCCATGTGCATGAGCCCTTTGTCATATATAATTGGTCCACTCATGGGTTCTGTATTAAATCGGAGGCATTAGAGTTTACCGCCCGCAGTTTACAACTCTAGAATGAGCTCTTATCTAGTCTTCTCTTCTCCATTTAGCTAAATTGTATTAGCCCTTAGCAGCTTTGTAAGCAGGACAGCTCAGGATAGTTTTCCGCCTTAGAATACTTATATTCATTGAATGCAAACAGAGATCTTGGAAACAATAAGTAATGGAAACACAAAACAAATAAGTAAGTTCCATGAGTTTTTACTATATACTCATTGAAGTACTGTTAGCTATCAGTTACGATGCAGTGTATGAATCCCCATTCTCATATGCAACTGCCCCATAGCAACAGAGAACTCCAATTAACAGTGTCAGAGACCCCCATAAACATCACCTGCCAGAGAGCCTCCCTTATCAATGTCAACCAGAGAGTGCTTCCATAAACAGTCTCAGCTGGAGAGTTCCCCAAAAAGCAGTATCAGCCATAGTTTGCCGCCATTACAATACCAGTCAGAGTTTCAAATTTAAAGGGAACTTGTCAGGTTGAACATGTTATACTGTCGGCAGCTGTATATAGATGTATATGATATGTTATAGATCAGGAGAAGCTGAGCAGATATTTAAAGAGTTTTCTGGGAAAAGATTTAGAATAACTTGTATTTTATTCATTTAAATTCCTTCTCACTTTGGGCTTAGGAGTCCAGTAGGCGGTCCTACTCAATGATTGACAGCCTGTATGATTGGACATTTAGAGATAGTTGTTAATCAAGATGGCAGACCTAAGGGCCTTCAGTAGGCCCCCAGCCTGCTAAGGCAACCATTGGCACACTGCAATTGCATCACAGCGAGGGGCAATGGAATGATAGATACCCCCCCCCCCCCCCACTGCCTAACGGCTCAGATCCCGCAATCACTATTGACCACAGCATCCTAGTGGTTAAACAGCCGGTATCTGAGTTATCTCTAATCCCGGCCGTTGGTGCGAGGTGTCAGCTGTAATATACAGCTGACACCCGAGGCATATGGGGCGGGCATAGCCTATGTGCCTGCACCCAACACTCACCCTACTGATAATGACGTTAATTTACATGAAATATCGATAAGGGTTAATGGTGGCAATAAGATGAAGTTACTTGAAGGATAGCTTTAGAGTAAAGGTGGTATTACACGGCCTGACATGGGCCGTATAAACGGGTTGTCTCATTGATTGGCGCTTGTTTGCTCCTTTCACAAGAAGCTATATATGGCGGAAAGCGCTCATTACTCTGATTGCTCGTCCCAATACATTTGTATCATGTCGGCAGCGCGTCTCCTTGTTTACACTGGTACATGTGCTGCCGATGATAATAGTTTAGGCATTTAAAACTATCAATCAGCAGATGAACGAGCTCTTGTTTGTTCATTGGCTGATCGTTGCCCTGTTTAGACAGGGTGATCATCAGGAACGAGCCTTCTGTGAACGCTCATTTGCCCGATAATTGGCCGGTGTAAAAGGGCCTTAACCCCTTAGTGACCAGCCCATTTTAGGCCTTAATGACCAAGCTATTTTATTCGTTTTTCTATAGTCGCATTCAAAGAGCTATAACGTTTTTATTTTTTCATCTACATAGCTGTATGAGGACTTGTTTTTTGCGGTATTAGTTGTGCTTTTTAATGGCACCATTTTTGGGTACATATAATTTTTATATTAACTTTTATTAACCTTTTTGGGGGGGGATTATAAAAAAAAACTGAAATTCCGCCATTGTTCTATGCGTTTTTAAATTGACGCCGTTCACTGTGCGACGTAATTAACATGTGACCTTTATTCTATGGGTCGGTACGATTACGGCGATACCACATATGTGGAGGTTTTTTTATGTTTTACGACTTTTGCACAATAAAAACACTTTTGAACTAAAATTATTTGTTTTTGCATCGTCGCTTTCCAAGAGCCGTAATTTTTTTATTTTTCCATCAATGTAGTGATTTTTTGGGCTTGTTTTCTGCGGGACAAGATGTAGTTTTGAATGGTACTGTTTTGGGGTACATGGGACTTATTGATTCATTTTTATTATGACTTTTTTGGGGGGCAATGGAAAAAAATTGCAATTTCGCCATAGTTTTTGGCGTTTTTTTTTTACGGTGTTCACTTTGCGGTTTAAATTACATATTAACTTTATTAATGGAGTCATTACGGTCGCGGCGATACCACATATGTGTACTTTTTTTTTTTTTTTACACTTTTACTAAATAAAACCACTTTTTATGGAAAAAAATGGTTTTATTTATTTTTTTACTGTACTTTTTATTAATAATCTTTATTTCACTTTGATGACTGATTTTATTAGTCCCACTAGGGGACTTTACTGTGCGATATTCCGATCGCTGCTATAATGCTCTGGTATACTTCGTATACCAGAGCATTATTGCCTGTCAGTGTAAATCTGACAGGCAATCTGTTAGGACGTGCCTCCGGCGCGTCCTAACAGGAATATGTCCAGGGCAGACCTGGGGGCTTTTATCAGTCCCCCGGCTGCCATGACACCCCATCGGAGACCCGCGATTTCATTCGCGGGCCGCCGATGGGTGACAGAGGGAGCGCACTCCCTCTGTAAACAAAGTTAAATGCCGCGGTCGCTATTGACGGCGGCATTTAACGGGTTAAATGGCCGCGATCGAAGTAAACTTCGATCGCGGGCGTTGGAGCAGGAGCTCAGCTGTCATCAGACAGCAGAGCCCCGGCTCCTGCCTGCACGGGAGACCCGTGCAGGACTTAGACTAGGCTGACGTGAAAAGGCGTCAGCCTAGCCTAAAGCCCAGTAGTGAATCACGTTAAAACACGTATTAGTGGTCACTAAGGGGTTAAGGGTCTTTCTTAAAGGGCAAATCCAGTCTAAAGGATTTTCTGATATGTCATGTCTGCGATCTCAGACCAACGATATCATGTGCCAGAAATACCCCCACGGTCTAATAGATCCACTATTTTTCTACCATAGCATAAGTAAAATCCAGGTTTTAACCTATCTATCCTCATCTATGTGTTAACAGAAAAATCCCAGCATCATATATTATTCAATAATATTATATACATTTAGTAGGTGTTGAGCAATATACTCAATATACTATTACCGTCATCTGAAGGTGTTCTTTATTCAACAGGATAGATGCACAGTATATAAAATCCTGCTTCACATAATGCCTCCTGTCTAGCAGGCTGGAGAGGCCTCAGGGCATTTCTATAATACCGTATCTAGTCCTATGAGTAATAAGAGAAAATTACCCACAGTCCCGCCAAATGCTCTAGATGAAAGAAAACATCGCAGATTTTATAGATCATTTCCTTAATGGAAAATACCAGCTCAATAACCCTTCCCCTGATGGTGTCTATCTACGAAGGTAATTTTATTCCTCACATATAATAATGTCATATGTTCTTTAGGGCTTTACTTGAAGCCATGAATCACATTCATATATTATCTTAGACAATAATATTGCTCTTATAATGACAGATATGACGCTATTTGATGTCTCTGTCTTGTGGTCATTGGTGGTGAAGGAATATTATAATTCGGGTTCATTCATACCCTGCAGAGGATAGTGATTTAGTAGGAAGAATGTGTGAACATACTGTAGGATCCCCAACTTATAGTCTTTTCGGAGCCCTCAAACTTTCTTCTGGAGCAATGACTCTGGGCAGGGGCAAAGAGGAGGTTCGGGCAACCAGGTATTGTCTAAGGGCCCAGAGTATTGGGGACATGAAACCAAACTGCACCATAAATCTTTATAAGGGTCGGAGCTCTATTTTTCTTGCCTGCAGCCACTACTATTTGTATTGAGTTCTTCATAAAATCACAAGGAGGTAGCATGGGGATGAGTGGTCGTTGCTCTGATTGCTCGTCCCCATACATTTCTATCATGTCGACAGCACTTCTCCATGTTTACGCAGGGAGATGTTATGCCGACAATGATAATATTTTGGTAATTTAAAGCAATACAATCAGCCGATGATCGAGCGTTTGCCGATAATTGTCTAGTGTAAAAGGCCCTTAATATGAAGTGCTTTCAATAGACATGCTTCAATGAAAGGGCCCTCATGTTCAGATTAGCATGATAAAGAAAAGAAACAACAACTCTCAATCCTGGAAGTAGCTTTTATTCAGAACGGGATTAGTTGGTAAGGAATTCAAAGTACAAGCCACGTATAAAGTGGTCAGATGTTGAACTAGATAGTCAATGCAAGAGGAAGACTAGGTGCCATTATATAAAGTGTATGTTTTAAAGTGATATGTCATCATATATCACAATCTCCATAGCCATGCCTTTTAGTGGAATGATTGGAAACCATAGAAGAAGTAGTTTTCATTCCGAGGCGCAATGGTACTTGTGGACTGCCATGGGGTTATTCCCTACCCCAGTGTAAAACCACGTTCCCAAGAAGCCACAGGAGACAAGGGAGTGTAACTATGGAAATAACATTAATCAACGTGGAGAGAGGAGAAGAGAAGGAGGGAACAGGGATGTGGCTATGTATACTTCTACGCAGGTGGGTGACCAAATGACTCAGTTTCATTATTCCTATAGATACATGTGGAATGTAAAGCAGGCCACAACTATTTCCTAAGATGTATGATAAAGACACAGTATATAAAATACATTATTATCAATGATTTAATTATTGCCTACATTGATCCCAATGTGGCTTATGATTTGGTATCATTGGCTAAGGAATTCACTCACATACTGGGGAGTGCTTTAAAGGACGCACACATGATCCCAGTACTGGGAGGCAGCAATGGACCACCATACCACACACTATATTTAATAGTATGGCACAGCTTTAACTACCCTACAGGGAAACCCAGGAAATAAAATAACCATGTGTGCTGGGGCAGAATGAGCAGTCTGGTAATAAGGTATTGCCTTAGGACTTCCATTTGCCCAGCCTAGATAAAACATCCCTTTTGTCACTAAGGCTATGTTCACATCTGCGTTGTGCTGTCCTGTTGTTCTGTTCCGTTAGAGGAGCAGAATAAGGGAATAACGGAACCAATGGTTCCATTGCACAACGGACACCACCGGTTGCCGACGAAACCTATTGACTTTAATGGGTTCCATCGTCGCAGATGTGAACTGAACCAAACCTAAGAGATTAAAAATGCTGACACACTCATATGACATGTCACAGTCCAAAGCAACATTAGTCCATTGTGTATTAGGGCTCATTTAGACAAGCATGTATCTCGTCCATGTGACGGCCGTTAAAACAACGTCCGTCACACGGACTTATGTATATCAATGGGGCCATTCACACGACGGTTGTTTCAACGGAGCGTGTGAAGCGTCCGTGAAAAAACCTTAAGCATAGACGTAACTATAGCCATAGCAGCTGCTATCGGGCCCAGAGGCTTAGGGGGCCCACTAAGGTGCAAGAGCATTGTTCCATGGCTTTTTGTGAGTTCTCTGAGATATGGCACTTTCATCCAGAACTGAAGTTTTTTACACTTATGCTGCTTTTCCAGTTTCCTATCGCTACATGGTGGGACCCATCTCATTTTGTTATGCGGCCCCATGGCTTCAAGTTACGCGCCAGACCATTTTTCTCTCGTAAAGTACCGTATATAGTTCTAAAGTATTCATATAAACATCTGTCTAGGCAGAACTCAAGAAGGCCTCTTTAATGTATCCTACACTGTGTAGCAAAGCTACTAATGTGTTAAAATTTTGCAGAAAAGAAAACCTGTAGTGAGAAGACGAAATGTACCGTAATTTAAAGAATCAGCAGGCAGCGGGAGTTGTCACAGTAGGTGCCCTGAGTGGATATAAATGGATCTGTGAAGGCTTTTAATCGAGTATATTTTGCAGGAAATGTATATATTACATTTTATATTTGGGTATGTATTCAAATTCTCACATATATTCAATATTTTTGGCTTCAGAAAAAATGATGAACCAACAATGTAGATAAACAGTAAGAACCTGAGAAAAATTGTAAATTCACTTATACTTCCTTTGACCAACTCCGTCTTCCATGGACTGTCTCAGTGCAGTGATCTTGAGGGTTCATCCTGCTTTTCTACTTTGGATAGTAATGTCCCCACTGCTTGCATGGAGTGGTATCACGATCTACTCAATCATTTATGAAAAAATAAGAAGACTACTTCTGAAGTCACACATGTTTGGTGTTGGTTTTTAACCACCATCTACCCAAAGTATAGACTCAGTGAAAGAGAACATGTGTAAAGTTTGGGGGATCGTTGGCATACAAGGTGCCACATAATCGAGGCGCGGAAAGGCAGCTATTCTCCAAGCCTGTAATGGTAGAAAACTGTCTCAAGTGCAACTGTGTCCATTAGTTACCAGGGCCTATTGTATTGCCCTGGGCATAAAACCACTAGACTCCAGAGTCTTGGGTATTACGAGGGCAGGTAGTGGATCGTCTCTACCATGATCAGATTAGCGCAGATTAACCTAGAGTACAGAGTCTGGGAGAGCCCTTGTTTTCAGCATATGGTCTCAGCTGCAGAGTATTGCCTGGATTGTGGTGCCCAGGATGGTCTCTGGTTGATGGTAACTACATTACAGGAACCAGAAAGGAAAGGCGAGATTCATGCATAGCCAGAGCCGAAAGTCTGGTAACAGTCGTACCAAGGAGCATGCAGAAGATATAGTCATAGACGTAGCCAAAGGTCAGTATCAGAAGTTCAAACCAGTGAGAAGTGCAGGAGCCAGAAATGAAGCAATAGGTCTAAGCGAGGCCATCAAGAGATACAAGAGATACAATTAATCAGGTCTACAGGCAGTCACAAGACACAAAGAAAATGGAAATGTGTGTCAGGAAACGTAGGATTTAAATCTCCTATCTGAGTGACGTCATCGCGAGCAATTGTTGCCATGGCGATGAGCTGATGCTGATCAATATTCACGGAGCATTAGGGAAGGAGCCGGGTGAAGAGAGTAACATAGCGCATCAATTTACTCTAGATTCTCACATCTTAGGGGTATTTTTGAAGGCTTAACCGTAGTCCCATGAAATTCTTATCCTCCACTGGTAGGGTGCACATATATATATATATATATATATATATATATATATACACGTGTAGATGTAGAGGCTACATACTATATATCAGAGACTGAGGAAATGGTGCAGAGACAACACATATTTATCATCCTGCGTTGAAGATTCAGTCACTAGATAGAACCTGACAACCAGCCTGAACTGTTCATAGAAAATGTGACACACTCTCTAATTATCTGAAAATTTGTGAACGGTAATAACTCTTCAGCTATTTATTCCCTTGAGCTATTCTTGCTGATGGCTGTGTCATGTAGAGAAACATTTACACGATTTTTGACTTCACACCATAGAAATGACAGATTACCTGAATTAATGGACAGGCACTGACAAATATTCTCAGTAAAACGTAGAGTCCTAGAAACTGGTGGTCATTTCTATACATCTTATTGAAGATCCATCAGGTGGATCCAAAACTTAGAGGTTCAACATAAAAAATCTGATTGATAATGCAGGCAAAGAGGAAAATGTCACTGTCAGCACTGTGCCAATTCAAGTGTGGTCCTCATCTTTAGAGGACTTTCTACAGATACTGAAAGCAGTAGGACCCCCACAATCAGCTGGCCTCATGGGGATCCATATTTTTAACTAGGAAACAGGACTACAGGGAAGTGTATCATGTGGACCTTCTTGGCCCTGCTGAATGGTTATAGAGAGGGCCGGTAAATGTTTAGACGACTTGATGCCTCCAGAGCGAGAGCTGCTCTTTGTGACTGGCTCTCCACTCTGACTCGTAGAATGGGGGTCCTGGGTGGACTAACCCACCTCTATGACATACATATGTTCTAATAGACTACCCCTTTAAATCCCCACCTATTACACTTTGCCAATTATCCTCTTTTAAGACAATGAATGTGAAGTTGTCACAGCTCCGCCTCTCTGGCATTCCTTTTAGATCTCGACTCCAAAATGAGTTTTGCTTTTTCAGTGGAAGCCCTTTAAAAAAAAATTAAATCATGGTTTGAAGAACACAAATAAGATTTATCATGAGAGATACAATTAACGTGATTGACAATGAGTGCCCTGAAGATCTTCTTTAAAAATCTATATTAATTGTTGATGAATATTAAATATCTCAATTGGCAACTGTTCACAACTGGAGCATCAGCGCATGTAGAAAAGGTCAAGGGATCTTTGGCTCCTTCACCCATATCCTTCCTTAACTCCTCTGCTGCTTACCGGACTTTGAGGAAAGCAATTTGCTTTAGAACATGAACAACAAAGCCAATTACATAGCATGCCAGGGGCTAAGAGTGATAAGTGGAGTCCAGAAATTAATTCAGCGTCTTTCCTGCTACCTCATTTGTAGCAAAACAGAATTAAAATGTCGTGTAAAGTCCTAGATTCTCCATTTCCACTGCTCTACATTACCTTTCTTCTCAGCTGAGGTTGTTAAAAGGTGTGAATTAAACTTGTTCATATTTTGTGTAATTATCGTCGAGTCACATTCCAAAATCTCCAGACACGTTTCATCACCTCCTGATAGAACAGATAGTAGAGCTCAGACATCATCTTATATGTATCCTGAATAGTAAACTCCAAGTGTAAACCACAATGTTAATTAGACACAGAACTTTACAGGATTAAAAGTACAAGAAAGGAGAAATTTTGTAAAATGGCAAAGCAAACGTCAATGTGGGTCAGAGTTAGACTTGTCCTAGTTTTTCCATGATGCTCTCCAGCAAGGACAAGGGTTATGGCCCATTCCATTTTGTTGACATTGACTGCTTTCCTCATCCCGGCAAAAGGATAGATCGCAAATAAACCAGCAAACGTCAATGGATTTACGTTACCTGCCATGCCGATTTCATACATATCAGTTTATTGCAGAGACAGGGAGCACCTATAGTCATTGTTTAGAATTAAATGTATTAGATTACTTTATGTATGGTGCTGTTATATGGTCACTGTATTGTGTGTTTTATGTGTGCACTGTATGGTGGTAATTACTTAGACAATGTAGGGCACTGCTACTTAGGCACTGTACAGTATATTATTTTTGCAGTGTATAGTGGTACTGTATAGTATTGTCAACTGTGTGGAATACATATGGCACTGTGATTTGGATACAATACTGTATGTTACTACAAGATATGGCAAGACACCATATAGTGGAGAGGGAGCGCCAACAGAAGGTATCATATAGGGCACCATCCAACGTAAGGCCAGCCCTTTGGCTGTGACAGGAATACATGCAGTACATATGTGTATTGTTGCAGAAACATGGTCCGTTATTACCTTTGGGGAACCCCTGAAAAGCATTCAATTTCTGAGAAATCCTGACTCCCATTCCTACCTCAAAACAGCTTGTTTACGGACACCTCTGTAGACACTTATTTTTTCATTGTATTATATGTATCTTATTAAATAAATCATATTTACAATTGGTTTTAAGTTAATATTTTAAACTGTTTGTGCCAGGCAGCAGCTCTTCTCATTAAGCTACGGGTGCGTCTGGACAGCTCTAATGCTGAATCTCTTGTCCAGCTTCTCTGTCAAGGAATCACTACTTGAGCAATTCCCCAGAGTGAAAGTTTATGTAATTGCTATATGAGCAATTTCCTAAAGGCAGCTGGAGGCTGTCTGGATCAAGCGTGCAAGTAAATCAGCTCAGCTACCTCAAGTCTGTCACCACTCTGGTCAGCAGAGTCTAAGGATACTCTATGGTCTTCACCAGAGCCTGCCGCAAGGCAGGTTGGATTTGGCCGCATAGAACCCAGGTTGTTTTTACAGAATAATGTTTTGGACAGGAGGTGCACTTGCAGGCAATACCAGAACGGATAACCAGAAAGCCAGAGGGGTGATCAACAAGCAGAGTTCAAACCAGGAGAGACTAAAAGTCCAAATTGCAAAACAGAAGAATACCAGGAGTTGCAGAGGTCGAAACCAGCTGTGAGCAGAATATCCAATTCATTGAGCAGAGGGTAAATCCAAAGACAAACCCAAAGTCCAGTTCAAAGAGTCCAAGTAGTCAAGGTGATTCAGGGTGTAACCAGGAGATTGATCAGACACATGCATTCACAAGAAAATCACAAGCAACAATGAAAAAACTGAACAGCCTCAAATACTCTACCCTTGACCCTGATAGGTTGCAGGCAGAGAAATAAGATTGGCTCTGTATCACAAACAAGGGCCACCCAGAAGCTTGGCTAGTAGTCATGACAACCTAAAAGTGATGGACGTTTCCTAACACTCTCGATTCTCACCTCTTGTGATTCCTTCCTTGATTACATGATTGTTCTCACTCTTTTAGCTTCTTATATAAGTCTGGCTCTTGCACTTCCTCCTTGCCAGACTATTGAGCCTCTTGCCTGTAGTCTAGTTCATTGCTGCCTCTATACAAATTGTTGCTGCTTATCTGTGTACCAAACTTGAAATATTTCCTGATCATATCTCTACCTTACGTTACAAACTGCTGATGCTTATTAGTGTACCAAATCTGGACTGTTACTTTAATATTCTTGCTATTATCACCCTTCTGTGAGATTGTTTCAGCCCCTGGACTCGGAATCTGCCTCCAGACATTGACAGTTTGTCTTCTCCAGCTTGTATGTATTACAATACATTACAATGCGAATTCCGTCAACCCAGGTTACTGTCAGGTCTCCAGCCCATCTCTCTGCTCTCTTGAACGTTAAACTTAGCTGACATCTTTGCAAGCAAAGAAAATAAACTTAAAGAGGCTCTGTCACCAGATTTTGCAACCCCTATCTGCTATTGCAGCAGATCGGCGCTGCAATGTAGATAAGAGTAATGTTTTGTTTTTTTTAAAAATGAGCATTTTTGGCCAAGTTATGACGATTTTTATATTTATGCAAATGAGGCTTTCTAAAGTCCAAGTGGGCGTGTTTAAAGTAAAAGTACAACTGGGCGTGTATTATGTGCGTACATCGGGGCGTTTTTACTTCTTTTACTAGCTGGGCGTTGTGAATGGGAGTGTATGATGCTGACGAATCAGCATCATCCACTTCTCTTCGTTAACACCCAGCTTTTGGCAGTGCACAGACACAGCGTGTTCTCGAGAGATCACGCTGTGACGTCACTCACTTCCTGCCCCAGGTCCTGCATCGTGTCGGAAGAGCGAGGACACATCGGCACCAGAGGCTACATTTGATTCTGCAGAAGCATCGGCGTTTGCAGGTAAGTCGATGTAGCTACTTGCCTGCAAACGCTGATGCAGAATCAACTGTCGCCTCTGGTGCCGATGTGTCCTCGCTCGTCCGACACGATGCAGGACCTGGGGCAGGAAGTGAGTGACGTCACTGCGTGATCTCTCGAGAACACGCTGTGTCTGTGCACTGCCAGAAGCTGGGTGTTAACGAAGAGAAGTGGATGATGCTGATTCGTCAGCATCATACACTCCCATTCACTACGCCCAGCTAGTAAAAGAAGTAAAAACGCCCAGATGTAACACACACAATACACGCCCAGTTGTACTTTTACTTTAAACACGCCCAGTTGTACTTTAGAAAGCCTCATTTGCATAAATATAAAAATGGTCAAAACTTGGCCAAAAATGCTCGTTTTTAAAAAAAAAAAACGTTACTCTTATCTACATTGCAGCGCCGATCTGCTGCAATAGGAGATAGGGGTTGCAAAATCTGGTGACAGAGCCTCTTTAAATAAAATACAAAGTCACCTTAGATTAACATCAGGACAGCAGAGGGATGGGCTGGAGACCCGACAGTAAGCTAGTCTGATGGAATGAGCACTGGACGGCAGCTAGCAGCTTGTATTGTATCATACGACAGACAAGCTGCAAAAGACAAACTGTCCAAAATTGTTAAACAAAACTAATTGTCAATATGTTTTATTTAATAAAATGCATACAATGCAATTAAAACAAATGTCTGCAACAGTGTCCATAGCCTTTAATATAAGAACAGGTAAAGTATTCTATAGTTCTACATTCTGGCCAAGATCTGTTGACTGCTTTTCCGGCCCCATGTCAAGCATCTTTGGACAGACTCATGTCAGTTTTCTATCCCTTCTGTAAAAGTGACAGCTCATGCTGCTGTCTTCTGGGGAACACTTGACCGGGTTCCAAGGAAATCCAGGGTTCAAGGGGAACCCTGGTTGGGAAACACTGTCTTAGTACATAATAATTTGTCACTGGGATAGGTGCTTTTACAAGAATTACAACACACAAATTCCCTTGTGGCCACTAAACAAGTGAACTGCCAATTTGGGGTCTAAAATTCGTCATAAAAGCCACTCCCTTCTTTGAGTATTCTCAGCCATTCAGCTCTTGTTGCCCTTAACAGAATACTTGGGGTACAGCAAAGTCATGGCCTTCCTAAGGCTTTAGGAGGACAAGATTTACTTTTACAGGTCTCCCTATATCCTGTTCATATTTCCATTATGAGCACAGTGTTGACAACTATTTTAACTATGAAAAGGCATCAAACAAAAACCTTACATGGTAAGTCCACATTACAGAAACATTTTACAATTTATATATGAATATAATCTACATAAAATGCGGAATAACTTTGCAACAGGAATGCTTTAGTCGGAGCACTTTTTAGCGCATACTGTGTGTTTTATTTTTTTTATTGCCTTAAAGGGTAACTAAACTTTCAGAAAACTTCTGATATGTCATAGTGACATATCAGAAATTTTGATAGGTGGGGTCCGAGCACTGAATACCAATGTGCATAATAATTTGGAACACGGTGTATAGACCAGAAAATCGCGGCAGTTGATAATGATGACGATTTCCTTTGTGCGCGCGCACCCTATGGGACACAGCAGACCGGAGCGGAAGTGAGCGCTGGCCTCTCCTAGGAAGGAGATGGGGGCCAGCGCTCACGCATCCATGGCTGCGGGTGTCGGGAGGTGAGTAAACCCGACGGCCCGCGGCTGTGGATGCTACACTCGGCTTGCTTAAAAAAGCCGATCAGAAACTAAGCGGCTCACCGCTCACCCGAGCGCTTCTGCCGCTTCGTTTAAGTGATTGGTGGGGGTCTCAGTGCTCGGACCCCACCGATCAAAATTTCTGATATGTCACTATGACATATCAGAAGTTAAATGAAAGTTTAGTTACCCTTTAAGGCGATAAAAAAAATAAAACACACACTATGCGCTAAAAAGTGCTCCGACTCCGGGTAATATAAAGGTCCATTCACCCAATGCAATATTTGTTCTACTTCATTATTTTCCAGCCAATTCAAGTTATTATGCCGTCCATTATATCCTCGTATTGTTAGCAGTATCATTAAATGAAAATGTGGCTCATCCAAAATTTATACTAACAATACACATGTCAATATAATGTGTTAAAACTGGCGGTATATGTACAAATTTCCATTCCATTACTTAAATAATAATAGGATTTAAACCACAGGCTGTGTGCATTCATCTGTAACGTTTCATCTGAGAAAAAAAGGAATTTCTTAAAAACTCGCAATTCAGATGAAGTAATTGAATAATAAAATTTAAAAAATAGTCGTCAATGTATCAATAAGCAGCTTTGTGCCCCTGTGATTTTCCGATAATTTCCTAGTTCAACCTAAATCGATCCACCTGTCGAGTAAACGGATTTGATTTGCGATTTGCATCCAATGTAATTAATCATGAAGAGCAATAATTAATGAATTAGTGCTAATTATCCAGACATACCTTGATTTTAATTACACCAATCAGTGTCTGAAGTAAAATGTTGCACTCTCTAACCCCACCTGATATTTGTGAGTCTCTTGAACTGTATCTCTGGATCTCAGCTCTGTGATGTTGGATAGAGGGTAGACTATACATGGGGGAAATTTGTTAGGACTGGCGTTTCATTCAAAAAATGGGAGTCAACTGAGATACATTTATTAAATGTGTTGCATCTTTCGGCCGGGCCATGCGCCATATATTTCCTCCCCATCGGACATTAAAAAAAAAAAAACATACTCCACTTAGCGCTCCTCTTTTCGTCTGCAGCTCCCTCATCACTCCAGCGTTGTTTGTACAGGGTCCTAACGCTGAGCAGCGTTAGGGCCTTATATGCGAAGCAGCATTTCAACGTCATCGATGCTGCGTCGCATGCAACGTCCTGACACTGCCCGGCGTCCTTACATTGTATGAGCAGCGCTGAAATGATGAGGGAAGCAGAGGAGAAATGAGGAGCAGAGAGGTGAGCATAATTATTTTTTTTATGTTTTTTTTATTTACATTTTTAATGCCCACGTGGCCGGGGGGGGGGGCAAGGTAGGTATCCAGCGCAGGCCTCGATCTTGCTACACCCTACAGCGGGAAAGCTGGGGTAGATTTCCACTAGAGAAGGGTGGCGGAAAAGACCAAAAATCACAATTTGAACCTCTCTTTTGCGACTATGCCAGAAAACAGGCGTAGAAATGTTGTGGAATTCATTGAATCCCCATGTTGTATAGTTGTGATACTGGTAGGAAGAACAATGTCTAAGCATCATGTCAACATAGCGACGTTTATACATTTTCATTGCGACCGGATATAGGCATGGAGGTAATTGTATAGCCACAGAGAGGGGAGAGGACAATATGGAAAGGCTGATAAAATGCGCCAGTGAAAAAAATCACATTAAAATTAAGAACATTGAACATATATTGGCCGGAACGAACAGCTGCATATACAATGTTATTATTGGAGAAACCACATTACTTTGTATTTTAGTACCTGCATTATTTTGCTACTATTCAGCCCGATTGATGCTTAAAGAGGCTCCGTTACCACATTATAAGTTGTCTATCTTCTACATAATGTTATCTGCGCTGTAATGTAGGTAACAGTGGTTTTTATTTCGAAAAACGATCTATTTTGACGGAGTTATGACCTATTTGAGATTTATGCTAATGACTTTCTTAATGGACAATTGGGCGTGTTTTACTATATGACCAAGTGGGCGTTGTACAGAGGAGTGTATGACGCTGACCAATCAGTGACCAATCAGTGTCTTACACTTCTCTCCATCACAGCATCACTATGTGCAGTTACATACTCACACATTAACGTTACTGAAGTGTCTTGAGAGTGAATAGACATCACCTCCAGTCAGGACGGGATGTCTATTAACACTCTTGACACTTCGGTAACATTTGTGTGGGACTTAATGACAGCAAGCGTGATCTCGCGAAATCACACTGTGTGTGAGTACATGAATGGAGAGAAGTGTATGGCGCTGATTGGTCACTGATTGGTCAGCGTCACACACTTCTCTTTACAACGCCCACTTGGTCAAAAGTAAAACACGCCCAGTTGTCTATTTAGAAAGTCATTAGCATAAATCTAAAATAGGTCATAACTCCGTCAAAATTGATTGTTTTTCTAAATAAAAAACGCTGCTGTTATCTACATTACAGCGCCGATCACATCATGTACAAGATAGAGCACTTATAATGTGGTGACAGAGCCTAATGGAAAAACCTATCCTCAACCTCGGTCTCTAAGGCTCCATGGCAGGGGCTACCTACCTCTATGGTTTGTTTAGTCTTGGGGCAGATTTTTTAGTGTCCAAGGACCCTTTCACATCAGCGATCCTTTCCGCTGAGGGGTTCCATCGGAGGTTTCCATCGGGTTAACCCCTCAATGGAAAGGCAAACTGAAACCTTAGCTTCCATTTCCCTCACCATTGAACTCAACTGTGACGGAAACCTAGCTAATGGTTTCCGTTTGTCACCGTTGTGACAGGGTTCCGTAGTTTTTGACGGAATCAATAGCGCAGTCGACTGATGTGAACATAGCCTAACCTATTCCAACTGTAGAAAAATATCTGTGTATGTCACAGCAAAGATGAGATAAGCACAATCATACATTATCAGGATGTTTGTCTATGTGAGGGAACAATCCTTTGACAAGATATCTATTAACTATCCCATTTGCATAACATTAGCAGGTGCAATAGAAAACGCTATCTCTTCATGCTCAGACAAGCCTTTACAGATACACGGTGCAAGACAGACACTGAGATGCTAAGCGTGTTATCTGAGAAACATCCAGGGAAAATTACGAAGTAGTTTGCCAATTTTTCTGTCCGAACTTCTATCAGATCCTCAGACGTGAAGCAAGAAAGATTTGATCAAAGTTTTAGATTGGAAATGATCTGTGTGCTCTTCTACCACGTATCACTACGCAGCCCGCCATTTCAGAAGATACAAAGGTCAAATGAAAGGGCGCAGGTAATCCCGGGAGTTTAGATATTGCTCCGTGACTATTTAACATTTCATGTATGTTGCAATGTTCTCATTAAATTACTCTACTTGTGAATTATTATAAGTGATATACGGTTTAAGGTGTTTAAACTGGACAGTTATCGGGTAGACGAGCATTCATATAACACTAGTTGCCGATAATTGCCCTGTGTAAACCGGGCAGCGATCAGCAGATGAACGAGCAAACGCTCAATCATCTGCTGATCGTATCGCTTTAACCCATTAGTGACCGGCCCATCGTGTTTCTACGTCGGTCACTAACGGGCCTTATTCCGATGCCATAGACTTTTTACGTCGCGGCATCGGAATAAGTTTACAGAGCAGGGAGCTGTCAAATCTCCCTGCTCTCAGCTGCTAGAGGCAGCTGAGGGCTGGGAGCGTCCCTGCTCTGCCGGGTGAGATCGATATTAGTATCGATCTCACACGTTTAACCCCTCAGATGTGGTGCTCAATAGCGAGCACCGCATCTGAGTGGTTTTGGAGAGAGGGAGGGAGCTTCCTCTCTCTCCCACCGACACCCGGCAATACGATCGCCCAGTGTCTGTGTCTGCGATGGCAGCCGGGGGCCTAATAAAGGCCCCCAGGTCTGCCTGTAGTGTGTGCCTGCTAGGTCATGCCTCTGGCATGACATAGCAGATGCCTGTCCGTTTTAAACGGACAGGCATAATACACTGCAATACAAAAGTATTGCAGTGTATTATAAATGCGATCGCAGAATCGCATATTATAGTCCCCTAATGGGACTAGTAAAAAAGTTTAAAAAAAGTTTAATAAAGTTAATTTTAAAAAAAATGTGAAAAAAATGGAAAAACCCAGCTTTTCCCCTTACACAATGCTTTACTATTAAAAAAACAAAATATTTTGTCGACGCAAAAATGAAAGAGTTATAGCTCTTGGAATGCGACGATTGAAAAACGTAAAAAATAGCTCCGTCATTAAGGTCCAAAATAGGCTGGTCATTAAGGGGTTAAAAAAGTGAACTATCCGTATGATAATCTGTATAATAATAGAAAAACAAATATTAATAATGCAAAAACAAAAATGTATAGTAAATATTTGTAGTGCACAATTATCCGCCATCATTAATCCATTGGTGGTGACGTGATTGTGTAGGTTTGGTTGGATGTCATTGTTCTTACCATTGTGTCTTTTTTAGTCTGCGGTGATATTGATGGGATTTTGCTGAACAATTTCCTATTAATTGCCTTCTCTTCATTTCTAACTGTCTTGCGAGTGATGAAGGATAATTGATCTGACATATATCTCGCATTTGACAAATGGGACTCTTCAACCATGTTTTTATAGTCTTGGGTCTTCTTCGTCAAATGCTATAGTTGAAAAGGAGAAATGTGAAATGGCGAGATAGCAAAGCATCTACTTCAGAAATAGTTACGGATCAATGGTGCGGCGCTCCCGATGACGTCACTGGTAGATAAACGAATAGTGTTCTGGATAAACATAAGGTTTTATATTAAATAATAAAATATATGGGTGTATAGTAATATATAGTGTTAATATATCATCAGGAATATAAGATAAATGTATAATATATATGATAATAATACAAAAATAATAATTATAAAAAAAAAAAAAATATTATAGAATTAGAAGCCAAGGACATATATTGGCTATAGGGTTAGCAAATGTAAAATTTATATCTGGATTACCATTTTGGTTACTCCACTGTACCTTATCTTCAGCAGTGAAGAAAGCATTTCCCTTTTCCTACTTGGACACCATCAACAAGATGCTGTTGATGGATCGATTATTCTTAGGGCGGATTTACACGAATGTGTAATACGTCTGTGCAACGCGCATGCTTTTCACGTGCGTCGCACGGACCTATGTTAGTCTATAGGGCAGTGCAGACTGTCAGTGATTTTTGCACAGCGTGTGTCCGTGTGTCCGCTGCGTAAAACTCAAGACAGGTCTTATATTTCTGCGTTTTTCGCGCATCACGCACCCATTGAAGTCAATGGGTGCGTGAAAATCACGCATGCCACACGGAGGCACTTCCGTGGGACGTGCGTGATTCGCGCAACAGCAGGCAAACTATGATTGCAAACAGAAAAGCACCACGTGTTTTTCTGTTTACAAACATACAGAGTGTCATAATGATGGCGGCTGCGCGAAAATCACGCAGCTGCGCACCATATGATCATGACACACGCAGCTGTTAAGTGCCTTTTGCGCACGCAAAATGCCGCGTATTGTGCGTGCGCAAAACGCACACGCTCGTGTAAATCCGCCCTTAGGATATGTTCACACGCTTAACAAAAAACGTCTGAAAAATACGGAGCTGATTTCAGAGAAAACAGCCTCTGATTTTCAGGCGTTTTTGAAGCTGAGAATGAAATTTGGAGCTTCTTTTGAGGCTTCTTTTCAGACGTTTTTTGAGGCGTTTTTCATAGTGTTCAATGGAAAATCAGCTAAAAAAAACGCCTCAAGAAGTGACATGCTACTTCTTTTTACGGAGCGTCTTTTTACGCTCCGTTTTTTGACAGCAAAGCGTAAAATAAAGGCTCGTGGGAACAGAACATCGTAATTCCCATTGAAAGCAATGGGCAGTTGTTTGTAGGCGTATTAGGGGCGTTTTTTCAGATGTAAAACGCCTCCATTACATCTGAAAAGAGGTCGTGTGCACATACACTAAGGGTATGTTCACACGGCAGCGTCCATAACGGCTGAAATTACGGGGCTGTTTTCAGGAGAAAACAGCTCCGTAATTTCAGCCATCATAGCATGTTGAGGCGCTTTTTGCTGCGTCCATTACGGACATAATTGGAGCTGCTTTTCCATTGAGTCAATGGAAAACGGCTCCAATTACGTCTGAAGAAGTGACAGGCACTTCTTTGACGCGGGCGTCTTTTTTACGCGCCGCCTTTTGACAGCGGCGCGTAAAAAAAATGACCGTGTGCACAGAACATTGTAAGACCCATTCTAATGAATGGGCAGATGTTTGCCAACGCTATCGAGGCGCATTTTCGGACGTAAATCGAGGCGTAAAATGCCCGAATTACGTCCGTAAATAAGCCGTGTGAACATACCCTAAGGCTGGGTTCACACACCCTATTTACGGACGTAATTCGGGCGTTTTAGCCTCGAATTACGTCCGAAAATATGGTTTCAAAGCGCCAGCAAACATCTGCCCATTCATTTGAATGGGCTTTACGATGTTCTGTGCCGACGGTCAATTTTTTTGCGCGCCGCTGTCAAAAGACGGCGCGTAAAAAAGACGCCCGCGTCAAAGAAGTGCCTGTCACTTCTTGAGACGTAATTGGAGCCGTTTTCCATTGACTCCATGGAAAAACAGCTCCAATTACGTCCGTAATGGATGCTGCGAAAAACGCCTGCACTTGCCATTACGTCTGAAATTCCGGAGCTGTTTTCTCCTGAAAACAGCTCCGTAATTTCAGCCGTGACGGAGGCTGCCGTGTGAACATACCCTTATACTTATCTAATACTTTGAATGCTGTGGATCAAATTGCCTCATTAACACATTAAGGGACTGTTCACACGACGTGTATTTGACATGTCAAAAATGGTTAATTAAAGCTTCCCATTGACAATGGGAAAACGCGCTGTTAGTGCATACGACACGTTTTTTTACGTGCGCGTGTTTAAAGAACATGTCGCATAAGGAAACAAGCGTTAGGCCAATTCTTTGGCGCCTAAAACGCACCGAAAACACTTAATTTAAGCTTCCCATTGACATTGGGAAAACATGCCATTAGTGCATTCGACACGTTTTTTCTACGCACGCGTGTTTATAGAACATTTCGCGTAAAGAAATAAGCGTCAGGTCAATTATTTAGCGTCTAAAACGCTTCATTTAAGCTTCCCATTGGCGAGCTGTTAGTGCATACGATGCGTTTTTTTACGCGAGCGTGTTTAAAATATGCGTCGCATAAAAAAAGAAACGTCAGGTCAATTCGTTGGCGCCGAAAACGCGCCTAATTCCCATAGTCAATGGCAGTCCTAATTCCGCACCAAAAAAGTGCACCGAAAGCGCGCGCAAAACGCGTCAAAAAATGCAAAAAAAAAAACGCTTCAAAGACGCCAGTAGTTTAAAAAGCGCTTTACAAAAACTCTAGCGTTTGACACGTTTATACGTCAGGGGTTTTCAGCGCTTTTTGAACAAGGCCTAAAGGGGATGTACAGGATTAGTAACACATGTCTGCGCCACACGTTCCTATAGTTTATGTCTGGTATTGCAGTTTGGCTCCATTGAAGAAAATAGGTCTGATCTGCAATACCACACACAACCTGTTGACTAGTGTGGTACTGTTTTGTTTTGTTTTTTTAAAAACAGCAGCCATGTTTTTATAATCCTGTATAACTTTTTAAATAATCCCTGCAGCCATTCACGTTAACATATGAAAACACTGCAAATAATAAGTGTTCAAAAGAAACCCAGTGTTTGGATGTTTACGGGTTAGAGGTGTTGTCTACTTAAAATTTGAAAATATATATATATTTTTTTAGAAGGGTTCCATGATCATAAACTGATCATAAGGTGTCCTGCTGCTGTGACCCGCAGCAATCAGTTATAATCTGTGGGGAACTCGACAGCAAGTGTTCAATTTCCCTGCAATGCCCCCAGAGGGGAAATGAAGCATTACATGGTGTCCAGTGAAATCAATACGTAGTCTGTGTAATGCACGGAAGTGCTGGGTCTTCCAGAGCCTTTTAGTTTAAAGAGATTTTTTAACTTATTGTTACTGTATTTATTTATTGATTTTTATGCCTTTGGGAATTTTTAACCATTGCACCAGACAGGGCTTTGGATTTAGGTAAAACAAGGAGGTTATCGGAAGCCCAGCTTGGACCTATGACAAACAGTGACCTGCAGCAGATATCACGTAGTAAAGAGATCTTCCACCTATGGCTCTCCAGCTATTTTAAAACTACAACTTCCAGCATGGCCTGACAGCCTCATGCTGGGAATTGTAGTTTCGCAGCAGAGTCACAAGCTAAAGGGAACATGTCACCAACATTTCACCTATTAAGCCAGCAGTACCTGGTGGAAGTGGGTGAAAAATCATTTTAATGTAACCTATAATTATCTTCTAAGTCAGCTCTGTACCTTTAGTATTCAGCTTTTTAGTGTTCCTGTGCCATATGCTAATGAGCATAAAAGAGTCATATCTTCATTCCTCAAGCCTTTCCGAGTTAACCTCGCCTCTTTACTTTTGATTGACAGCTCCTCACCTTCCCCCAGCACACTCCAAATCCTGCGCTTGCGCATCTATGTCATGTTCTGGTGCGTGCGCACAACGAGACAACATAGCGCGCATGCGCAATAACTAGATTTGAGGCCCGGATGAAGCAGGGAAGGGTGTAGGACCATACTTGACGGGTGCATGCGCGCTATCTCAGACAAGATTTTGGCACTCAGGGTGGGCCATATTTCGGTGGTGGACGTGAAAAAGAAGAGGAACTAACGAGACTGCCGGATTATTACCATAAAAGGCGCAAAATATTTGCAGACTGTTAGTTACGGTCGGAGGAGGAGTTTAGGAGAGGGGATAACGGCAATCGGCCAGCGGGGGGGTGTAGAGTTCAATAGGTGAATTGCTGGTGACAGGTTCCCTTTAAGGACCTCTGCCCTAGCAGATGACTCTACAAACTTTCTAAAGATAAAGACCCTGACACAACAAGTACAAAGTGATCAACTATGGGAGTAAAGATCCTTTTACATGGGTCGTGAAGACGAGCGCCGATCAATGAGAACTCATTCATCTGCGCTGGTTTGCTCCTTTCCCTAGGAGCCATGATTGGTTATGTATGGGGATGAGCGATCGTTACTACAAGTGAGAGGGGAACAGCAATAATGATGTCCTTCCCTTCTAACAGGGATAGTAAAGGGGTAGGAGGGCACCAAGTGATGGGCCATCATGTCTAATGATGCATGTGTAAACCAGCACCAGTAGGGGGCGTCATTTAGATTTTTTTCCTATGGAAAACCTCTGTTTTGTGTATGCCACGGGGTATATATAAACAACATATTTATTTCAGGCAGGGGTCGCAGCTCTAAAAGCAATTCATTGGGTTTATATTGCCATAGATGGTGATTTGTACTTAAATATAATTAACTAACTCCATGGGTCGCCATTTTCTGACCTAAGTAGCGAAATATCATATAATTATCATTGTCGTCTATTTTCATTCTCTGCTGATGGCCACATATGGCACACCACTACTTATAATGCATTTCATGTTGGCATTAATGTATGCATAACCCCTCAATCTTCCATTCCCATTGACGTTGTACCCAGCATGTTGTTGCTTTCGAAAAGGGCATCGGCAAGTCATAACAGTTATCCACATGAAAATATCTGAAGAGGTTAATTAAACACTTGCAGATAGGGAATTTGTCGTTTTAATAACTTATTAGGGCTCTGCTTTCCTCACATTTATTGCACAATGCAACCAGGGCTATGGACAAATTCTGCCAAGGAATAGAAGAACACAAATACAGAATCCATCACCCACAATTTCACCGCAATACAAAGTAAGGAACGGGAGATAACACATGCAAGATTAATATGAAAGTCTGAAGTGTAGAGTTGCCTGAGAGACTATTATACTCGGTTAGGAATTCATTAGCTTTCAAAGTGAAAAATATATTTATGAGGTTCATGATCCAAAGGCCATTTATAATTACACTGAATGTGAATGAACTTTTCGTTCAACCTTGAGGATAATGATTTTCAGCAAAGCATTAAACAACCCAAAGTAAAGTTCCCATAAGTCAGAAGATTCTTTCTGAGCCTAATGGTAGACATGGCTTCTCCAAGGTATGGTACCTAACACAGTCACCAGGAAGAACTTATCTTCTACAGGCTTTTCTATAGGTTATTTCATAGATGGTTCAGTGAAGTAACACGAAGTAGAACGCAAGACCAGGAATGATTTCCACAAGGTCAACGGGATTCCAAGATGAAATAATAAGAGATGATCAAGGAGTGTAGCCAGATGAGCCAGACCAAATGGAGAGAACCAAGAGTCAACCAGATGATGAAGCCAACATCAAGTTAGGAGGCCACAGAACAAGACAAAGTGTAAACAGAACCAAAAAGTTGAGTCGGACTGATCTGTTTTGAACCGTGAATCAAGTCAAGGATCATAGGAATTTTGAAGGAACTAATCCCTTGCCTATACATTTGACTCTGTTCTCTATAATAGGTCCCTAGTGTATATGTTCTGTAATAAATGAACTATGTCCACCATGAAGAAGGAGACAAGTTCCAATGGAAACAGTCTTGGTCAATGAGGATGACTTTAGCACAAGCTTCTGGGCCTTGGCGGTAAAAGGACAACTTCTATGAGATACATTACTGCTATAGTTTTCTCATAAAAATTACCCCCTGACCAATTGTCATCAGAAAACCGTTACCCAAAACAGCTACCATTCCAAAACCAGTGGCATACCTACCACTGAGGCAAAGCATAAGACTTAGATGGGGCCTATGGTGGGGGGGGGGGGGAACTGAATTTTGAATCTAATAAAGAATTGTGGATATTACCTTTAAAGATTTGTCCTCTCTCCTGACGTGTCTGTTTCAGTAAATACTCGCCATCCCCATAAAATAACAATTTCAGAGCATCTTTTCTTATAACTCTGCATTGGGCTTTTCCTCTTTTATTCCTCCTACAAATTTATAATTAAATTGTCGACTGGGTGTTACCAGTTGGGGATGTTTCTCTTTACAGTCTGACACTGTCCAATCAGTGCTCAGAGTCACAAGTTTGGCCGGAGCAATGAGCGCTGATCAATGAGACAACTCGTTGATCGGCGCTCGTTTGCTCCTTTCACAAGGAGCTTGTATGGGGACAAGCGCTTGTTACTCTGATCGCTCGTTCCCATACATTTATTATCATGTTGGTTTACACAAGGAGATGTGCTGCCGACAGCAATAATATTTTACACATTTAAAGCGATACGATCAGCAGATGATCGACCGGGGCAATTATCGGGAACAAGCGTTCTTTGAACACTCGTTAGCCTGATAATTGGCCAGTTTAAAGGGGCCTTTAGACTATGTAGGGACATGCCCTTTAACCCTTTCAGGACTGAGCCATTTTTTTGCTTTTTCATTTCCGTTTTTCACGAGTGATGTGCGGGCTTTTTTTTTTGCGGTAGGACTTGTAGTTTCTATTGGCATCATTTACAGTACCATATAATGTACTGGCAAACTGAAAAAAATTTGATTCCTCCATTGTTTTTTTAATTTAGTTTTTAAGGCTTTCACCGTGCAGTAAAAACGTAACTTTATTCTGCGTGTCAATACGACTAGGGTGATACCAAATTTATATAGGTTTTTTTTTATATTTTAGTACTTTTACAAAGGAATAAGTATTTGTTTTGTTTCACCACATTCTGAAAGTCATTTTTTATTTTTCCGTTGATTGAGTGGTGTGTGGGCTTATTTTTTGCAGGACAAGCTGTAGTTTTATATTGGTACCATTTTTTGGTACCTACATCTTTTTGATCACTTTTTATTACATTTTTTTGGAAAGTTGAGGTGACCAAAAAACAGTGATTTTTACGGTTTACATTTTTTGTTTTCTACGGCGTTCACCATGCAATTTAAATAATTATATATTGTAATAGTTCAGACTTTTACGGACGCAGTGATACTAATTCTGTTTCTTTTTTATCTTTTACATTACTTTAGAGGAAAAATGGGAAAAGGGGAGTTTTTTTGAACTTTTGATTGTATTTTTTTCTTCACTACTAATAGCTTTATTTAACTTTTTTCTGCACATTTTATTAGTCCCCCTAGGGGACTTGAATCAGCGATCATTAGATTTTTGGTATGAGACACTACAATACTAATTTATTGCAATATATTGTCATTTTTACAGGCGCCTGTTAAGCACTGCCGGAGGCAGAGTGAAGACAGACCTGGGGGCCTTCATTAGGCCTCTAGGCTCCCATGACAACCATCGGCACTCTGCGATCACCCCCACTTTCTAACGCCTCATATGCTACGGTTGCCATTGACCGCAACATTTGAGGGTTTAAACAGCCAGGAACAGCGAAATCGCTTTTCCTGGCCGTTAGTAATACACAGCTGACACCCTCATGCGCTAAGCCCGCTGCATACATCACCCCCCACAACAGGGCATGCTATTACATCCAGGTGCGTGAAGGCATAGCTCCCAACCATCCGGATCCAGCGGTACAGTCCCGTTTTTTTTACTGCTGTCCCGCCATTCCGGGAGGTTGGAAAAATGTCCCACTATGCCCTGTTCAGTCACGAACTCCGGCTCCCTCTGGCCAGCCACGCACCTCCCCTCGTCACCTCCCCTCCCCTCTCCTCCTCTCCCCTCTTACAGCCCCCTGCAGATAGTGCCATACAGCCCCCCCATAGATTATACCATACAGCCGCCCCTGTAGATTGTGCCATACAGCCCCCCCTGTAGACTGTGTCACACCCCTCTTGTAGATAGTGCCACACAGCTCCCCCCCTGTAGATAGTGCCCTCCTTCTCCCTTGAAGACAGGGCTATACAGCCCTGTAGATAGTGACCCCCCTTGTAGATAGTGCCACTCACCTTCCCCTTGTAGATATTGCCACTCACCATCCCTTTGTAGATAGTGCCATACAGCCCCCACCTCCCCCTTGTAGACAGTGAAGTTAGCAATAATGCATGTTATTATTGTGATAAGGAAGTTGATAAATTATACAAGAATTAATGAATTATTCACATTCTGAGGTCATTTGTGAGAAAAGAACATAGTACAGGAAGAAAGGGTGTGTTGTGCCTTATTACATTTTACAACTACCGCTACTTGACCTAGGCGTACCAACCATATACAGTAGGCAGTCCATGCAGGACGAGTAAGGGGATCCATTTAAAGTTAGTGAGCAGATAAGGTCTGCTGCCCTAGCCTTTTATCTAAAAATCCCTGGCCAAGACAAGAGTGCCTTGCTGCTGCCCTCCCCTGGCACCCAACTCTTGGGGCACATGCTGATCATCCTAGAGGTTAGACTTCCTTTGGTCGGGTGTAATAGTAAATCCTGGCCATATGCGATCACTTAGTATGGTAATCCCTCTAATGGGCTATCCACTACAAGATAACCTTAGTTTTCATGTGGGCATTTCACACACATATCCATACTTGCCAACATTCCTGATTTTTGTGAGACAGTCCTGTGAACCAGACTGCAAAATGGGTGTTGTTTATGGTAATTTGTATTAAAATTGAGGGCTTTGGGAATGTTCCCGATAGCACAGGCAAGGCTTAAAATGTCCCGTGTGTTGGGATTAATATGTTGAAGGGGTTGTTCAGTTCAGAAAACCCATTGTCATACACCCTATTAGGGAATTCTGAGGTAATAGAGGGGGTCCTCTATTCAGGATGCTCGTCTCTTGGAGAACGGTTACAAAGAGTGTCTCTTAATCTGATGGACCTGTCCTTTTTCGTATTACACACACAACCCATTGATATAAATAGGCACAGTGTAATGCTTAATTTCCCCTGTGGTGGCGCAGCAGGAAAATTGAACACTTACTGCCATGTTTCCCCACAGGTTACAGCTGATCGCTGGGAGTCCAAGCAAGGGGATACTTTGTGATCATCTTATTATAAAGGGACTCTTCTAACAAGTAGGGATTGTCTAAAGAAGAACCCTTTTAAAAGGTATGTCCACTTTGGACATTCCTTTTAGTTAGAAAGGTCCCCCAAGATTAAGTTGATCACAGGGTGTCTTGCTACAGGAACCCCAGCGATCAGCTATAATCCATAGGGAACTTGGCAGCTAGTGTTCAATTCACCTGCAGTGCCACCACAGGAGAAATAAAGTATTACACAGTTCTTATTAAAATCAATGGACTGTCTATATAATGCAGACATAATGGGTCCTCCAGAGACCTACAAAGAGAGGGAGATGTTCTTTGAAGCTTGTTTGATCTGTGGCTTATAAGTGAGGGGCCTATTGAGGGACCCCTCTATTGACTCAGAGTTCCCTATTAGGGTATTTGACAATACATTTTTCAAGCTCATATATATTTTACTAGACCATTAATTCGTACATTACAGAGAAAAGTGATTCACTTGACTCTCACAATACTCACCCGTTGGAGCTGGATCCGGGCCGCCTGTGTATAATGTGGTAATACATGTTAGCGCTGTGGTTATATGTAATAACACACGATAGAGTAACAACTTGGGTTTATTGTTGTACTATCATTTTCTTTTCTCATAATCTCGGATGTTGTTTTTGAATATAAATGCAAATAATATTAAAATAACATGAAATGAGATACAAAATTGCGTGGCCCTATGAGAATTCATTACATGTATATGTATCATAATATTAATTATGGACACAAAGTAACGCTGCTGTATAGTATAAGCATAGGGCTGCAGGAGAATTCGGATGCAATATAAACTTCTCTCAAAATTGTGGCATATGTAGGATTTTGTAAAGGGGGTTCACAAATAAATAAACACTCGCACACATTTGTACATACAGACTATTGCAAAAGTTTTGACACCCCAAATGACATGTTCTGTTGATGTTGTAAGGATAATAATAAATGGACGTCTCGAGTCTGTGATAATGGGAGCTGCTGTCATAGAGCAGCTCTATGTTCTGGCTCATAGACGGGGGTCCCGAGCACTTGTGGTGGTGCTGCAGAAGAACTAAACAATTGTACACAGGTACCCCCGCAAATTACAGTTGATCACTAAGGATCTGAGCAGCAAGACACTCCGGTGATCAGCTTATTTTCGAAGGACCCTTCAACCAAAACGGGATTGTCCAAAGCGGACCACACAATTCACTATTTGTCACTTGGAAAATCAAGACAACGTGTAATTTTTGCATCAGTATAAGGCTGGGTTCACACAAGGTCATTACGTCCGTAATGGACGGAACGTATTTCGGCCGCAAGTCCCGGACCGAACACAGTGCAGGGAGCTGGGCTCCTAGCATCATAGTTATGTACGACGCTAGGAGCCCCTGCCTTGCTGCGGGACAACTGTCCCGTACTGTAATCATGTTTTCAGTATGGGACAGAAGTTCCACGCAGAGGCAGGGACTCCTAGCGTCGTACATAACTATGATGCTAGGAGCCCGGCTCCCTGCAGTGCGTTCGGTCCGGGACTTGCGGCCGAAATACGTTCCGTCCATTACGGACGTAACATGCTCGTGTGAACCCAGCCTTAGGGCCGCAAATCCTCTCCAACCCCAGGTCTAATGACCCAAACTAACAACATCATAGATCCCTATAATGCTGTTCTTTTAGGTTATTACTCCCGCTGTAGTGACCGGGGGGTAGGGAAACGGACAAGTGAGCCCTAATCTACCCGCCACTCTGTCCCTGCCTACTTGCAACGACCCGCCCTAGACGACGGGGTACAACTGGGCGGCGGTCCCTGCACTCAGTAAGTGCACGACAAACACGACAAACATACAAGGGAATACAAGCAAGGGAAAGGGGCAGTTGCCCACGGCAACACCGTGAGCAACCAGAGTGGTGAACGAGCCGAGTCAAGCCAGGAGTGTGCGAGGTACCAAACGAAGAGCAGAAGAGTAGTCAGTAAGCCAGGGTCTGTATGGAGCAGGAACAAAATAGAAGGAGCTGTAGCTGGGCCAGGAAACCACACGAAAAAGAATAACAAGCAAGGAGGAACAGGAAATGCAGGTATAAATAGACAGAGGGCGGGAGCTAGCTGAGTCTGGCCAGGCTGCGATAGGCTCTCCCACTCCTAAGCCTGCCAGCCTGAGTGGTGGAAGCTGGAGTCAGTCTCAGGGATGTAGATTCAGGTGCTGACTGATTAATTAAGGGAGTTAACCCCGAAGCTGTGCCTGGCAGATCCTTTACACCCGCAGTTGGGAAGGGACTTGAGTCCATAATACGTTAATGTGAGGCCTCACTTGCTGTTTTTGACACTTGTTTTTGCTGCGAAGCTGGCCAAGGGCTATCCTTTATACCAATGGCCTTAAACCAGTAGCTGTCCAGCTTTTAGGGAGCTACAATTTTGTTGTTTAGTTTCTCAACAGCTAGAGCGCCACACCTGAGCCTGTGTGAACTACTACCTAAATCAGGGGTGGTCACAAACAGCAAAGGGCCCTCGTCCACGCACAGTATATTGGCCCTTTGCTCTCTAGTGGCTCATTATAGAGCATCCCCCTTATGTTCCTTCAACAATCCTCCATCAATTGTGATCTATTGCCAGTAGGAAGAGACTAGCTGCTTATACGGTGGCAGTGGGCCCCTTTACCCACCGGGCCCCCGCAGCTGCACTGTTTGCTTCAAATGGTATGTCCAGCCCTGACCCAAGTCATCCATCAGATGACACATACCCTTAAAGGTACTGATGTTGATGCATACGGGTATAATGAGAAATCCCCAAAAACGTACATTATATATATACAGAATAATCTATACAACAACTGTATATATAAATCCATTAAATACGAAAACGTCTCCAGGGAGTAAAGAGATGAAGAATGCTGAGAACACATATTTCTATGTTACAGGATTAGTTTAACTCTCCTGAAATCAATTTTCAAGAAATTAATGTAGAATTGACTAGGAGCCGTCACAAGCCGGGAGAGGACGCATCGCCTTTATTATATATAATTGCACAATCTTCAATTCCATAATGGAACTTGGAGAGAAAATTAAATTTCTTGCAGGATACATTTTATTTGTCATAAAATGCAGCAAATTTCTTCTATGTTCGTAAAAAGCCCTATAATGCTAAGATTTTGCATCTCGTAATGTATTTTGATGGGATATAAATTTCTATGTAATCTTGGGGGTAACCTTGTTTTCTTCTCTGTAGATCGGACCTTGGCTTTATTTCGGGATCAAGCACGACTTATTAAGATGTTTCTATTTTCGAAATAAAAATTGGATCCTGGTAGTAGCAGCTTATATTTGCCGCTATTCCCTGATGTGAGTTTGTGTATAGGTTTAGACAGCACCAGATATGTGGAAGGATGGGGTTTTGCACGGATAGGGGCCCAACCCAAATATGAGTATAAAAGAGTATCCGGCACACCGATTTTGAAACAAAGGTATTTTTATTTTGTTTTTGTTTTTAATGCCAGTGGCAGAGTGCAACGTTTCGGTCTAAGCGACCTTCATCAGGCCCTGAGCCGTGCTGGAAAACTGAATAAACAAGCGCTAGTGGTGCTGATAGTGGCTGGTCGCTGTGTCCCTGATGTGAGACTGAGATGACTGTCCATAGACGATCAGGAATTATTCAAAAACATTCTGATAATACATCCCCATCACTTAGATTAGTGGATTTTGAATATTTTGTTATATTATTATAATTGAATGCCCAGTAACCACTCTATAGCTGTTGTTCGATGAGTTGTCACCCTTATTTCTTCAGTCTAGCTCAGGTCAAAATTCCCTAATTAAAGGGTAACTAAACTTTCAGAAAACTTCTGACATGTCTGGGTGACATATTGCCCCATATTTCACCCATTTTAAGTGTACATTAAGTGGGAAAACAATGTAAGACATACTTAAGTGCAAAATAAGTTATTAGGGGCCCATGACCTTTAGTGTCTGTGGGCTCAGATCACTCTAAGTCCACCCCTGATCCGAGCTTTATAAATCTCTAACAAGCCTTATCCCAATTCATAGACCACACCACTGTTATCTCCTGTCTGAAATATGGAGATTAGTGAAGTGAAATTCCCCATTAAAGGGTTAAGTAAGAAAATTTCACTAAATTCTCTCGAGAGTTCAACGAAATAAACCAATTTACACATTAGATTTGAACAGAAGGGATTTAGTGTAGGTTCAGATACGATGTCACATTGACTTATCATGAAGCTACGCACAATAAACATTCTTCTGCCAGTGAAACGCGTCGCACATTCAGCCTTAACCCATCGTATTTCTTTTTATAAGAAGATTAAATTGTTCTTGTTTCAAAGCAATTACTGAGATTGTATATAAGACATAACAAATATTACAAGAAGCGTCTTGTAGAGTCATTAGAAGGTGTTTCCGGAAACATTTCACCTCAGGTAATTGAAGAGAAGTCTACGGAGTGACATTTAGGCTGCAGATTCGTTTTCTTAGGTATTTATAGATGAACATTCTTGACCTATATGATTTACAAGATCATGAAATGGATAGATTTTGTATCTGCTTCCCGTTTCATGCTTGACGGCCACTTGCTGGGAAAGTGAACATGTCTTGAAGGTCCTGACTTTAAAAGACCTCTCAGATGTGACCTTATCCACTATGTTCTTACACTGATTCTGAGAATTGGAAATTATTTCCCTTAGTAACACAAAACCTTACTGTTTTTAATTTAAAGGGTATTTTCACCTCAACCAATAAGTCAACAGTGGACAACCTCTAAACCCAAAACAGGTCCGCTGTGTTACAATTCTCTCAGAAGTTGATCATTGAGGCGCAATCGCTTCGTCACTGGCTAAACTGAAATGCGAAGTCTAAGGAATCTTCCCGTTTTGCACCGTTAACTCCCACAAGGCGGTATGGACTTTCCCACTCGAATTCCAAAGTAGTCAATGATTGGTGGTGGGTATACTGGAATTGCTGGGACAATGCAGAGGTCAGGAACGGCACAAGGGTTTGCCACTGGAAATACAGTCAATATGTGACAAGCCAGAGGATGAGGCGAAGACATAATCATTAGACAAGCCAGGGGTCAAAAACAGGAGGTCGGAGAACAGGTACCAGGTGATAAATCCACCGGAGCAAGACGAAGGCAGAATCCAGAGACAAGACGAAGGTCAAAGTCAGGGACAAATGCAAAAGCTCCTTAGAAAGTATCTTGATTTACAGACATGGATATCAGGCCGGATTCCACCATAAAATGCCGCTGGACCTGATGTCATCAGGGGGCGCTATGTATGTATGTATGTGTATATGTTTAGATAGATGTGTTTATCTGTGAATAAGTGTGTGTGTGTGTGTGTGTGTGTGTGTGTGTGTGTGTGTGTGTGCGTGTGCGTGTGCGTTTTTGTGTGTGTGTGCGTGTGTGCGTGTGCGGTTGTACAAAATCGACCATCTAACCCACTCAGATAACATGCCACAACCCCTGCCCCCCATTATTGCAGCGTTAGTGCTGTAAACCCTCAGGTATCTGGACATGGGTTTCTCGCTTCTTCTACAAGGTGCACTAATCTTTACAGATGCCTTTTCTATGAACACATAATGAATAAAACGCGTTATTTGTCCCTGTTTTCTGCTGCTGACAGACACCTGGATGAAAGGAGGGACGGGAATCTGTTTGGAGCGTTACACATCAAAGCTTCCCTGCACTCTCTCCTCATTTTCAGCACTCGGCGTCTGTCAAGGTCACTCTAAAAACTGGGGGAAATGTATTAACTAATACTGTAGTGTAGTAACTAATACTGTAGTGTAGTAACTAATACTGTAGTGTAGTAACTAATACTGTACTGCTTATAATACAATGGAAAATAACCGGTATGAAATTCCATTATTTACTGCCAAGGCCTCATGCACTTGACCGTAGTGGTTTTGCGGTCCGTAAAGCCCCCCATCCGTTGTGGTTCATTTGACAACAAAGAAAACTTAGTTGTGCATCCGTATATCATCAGGATTCACGGATCCACAAAAAAATATATATTTCCCCAGTTTAGTGAAGCCGCAGATCCAGACTGTAAAATGACTTGTCCTGAGTTCTTGCAGTCCGGATTTGCGGCCCTAACGCGGTTCCGTGAAAACCACAATAGTGTGCATGGGGCCATAGAAATGAATGCGTCTGCAGTTTAAATGCGGATAAATTGCGGACGTAAATGCACTGTCATGTGCATGAGGCCTTAGTTTGAGTATTTAACCCCTTAACAACAGCCGTTAAGGTGAAGTATCGAGCGGGCTCATGGGCTGAACGCACCCCATACTCAGCTGATGACGGCTGTGTTATACAGCCGTCACCTCACTGCAACAGGCAGAATCCAAGATCACTTTAGCTCCGCCCATTTATCACCTTAAATGCCACGGTCAATCGAGACCGTGGCATTTAAATTGTTAGAATCAGGGGGGCGCCCCCTTCCAACGCGCCATCCCCCCCCCCACGATGCGATTAGGGGGTGCCGATGGTTGTCATGGCAACCTTGGGGCCTAATGAAGGCCCCAGGTCTGCCGTCTTTGTACTCCTTTGAAGCTCTGCTACTGGCAGGGCTTCAAAAGAGATTGTCAGTATCACGATATACTGCAATACATTAGTATTGCAGTATATCATGAAAGTGATCGCTGGTTCAAGTCCCTTAAAGGGGGACTGATAAAAATAAAAGTAAATAACAGTTAAAGTTTTTTTTAATGTTCCAAAAAAATATATAAAAATTATGGCTTTTTCAATTTTTTCCCTTAATCAATGTTAAAAAATAAATAAAAGTTAACGTAGCTGGTATCGCTGCGTCCGTAAATGTCGGAACTATCACAATATAGCATTGTTTAATCCTCTTGGTGAACGCTGTCAAAAAACAAATACATAAAACATGCAAATTGCTGTTTTTTGGTCCCCTTAGCCCACCAAAAAAAAGGGAATAAAAAGTTATTAAAAAGTTGCATGTCACCAAAATGGTATTGGTGAAAACTACAGCTCACCCCGCAAAATGTAAGCCCTCACATCGCTAAATTGATGGAAAAAATAAAAAAGTTCTGGCTCTCAGAATACGGTGACACAAAACAATTTTTTTCAGCAAATAGTTAGATTAGTGGTAAAACATAAAACAAAACATATGAATTTGGTATGGCCGTAATCGTATCAACCTGTAGAATAAGGTGAATATGTCGTTTTTACCGCCTGATGGATGCCGTAAAAACAAAAACCCCAAAAAATGGCGCAATCGCTGTTTTTTGCCCATTGCCCCCCACAAATATTTTTTTTTCCGCTTCCCAGTACATTATGCGGTACAATAAATGGTGCCATGAACATCTACAATCTGTCCCGCAAAAAATAAAAGCCCTCATATGGCAATGTTGACAAAGAAATAAAAAAGGCGGGGAAGAAAAACCAAAAATGAAAAAACTCAAATTGGCTGTGTCATTAAGGGGTTAATAGAGCAAATTAGATTGCTTTATAAATGCTTCTTATACTAATAAACAATCACATTTTACATATCTCCCAAGGCAAAGAGGTGGGGCTTGTGCAGATTTGCATAAAAGGGGTGTTTCTAATCTTTGGGAGTGGGAGGGGCTTAAAATGACCCATCATTTGGGTTTCAAATGTTGGGAGGTATGTATTATATTAGGTAACATCAAATTCACAATTTCTGAGACTGTATACATTATCCTGAATAGCAGTAGTATTCGGCTAGGGTGACCATATGGTTTTCAACAGTAAATCCCACCAGACCATTGTTTCTTTTTTTTAATGTGGGTTGACTCAGGGTCGGCCACAGCTTTATTAAATAAATTATTTAAACACAACATCTGTAACTTTATTGACAAAAATCCCAATTTATAAACAATAATGATAAGTCTATTCAACCAGAATGCCAGCCTGTCTATTAAATGGGCATGTGAGTAATATCGAATTTCCTTCAACACCTGCCAGCTGTAGAAAAAATCAAGCGCATTGCATTCCTTCCAATTGAATTGCAGTATTATATAATCTCTTTAACCCCTTAACCAATCATGACGTAACTTTACGTTATAATGGGGGCAGAAATATAGAGCGGTTTCATGGCTGAGCCCACTTGATACGCTGTGGATGTGAGCTGTGTATTACAATTGACACTCTGCACTAATGGACAGGATCAGATGTAACTCCGAACCCAGTTGTTTGACCCCCTATGTCAACCCATCGGCCCCCCGTGACACGGTGGAGGAATTGCTGCTTTATTTCTATTCCACCTCACAAATATTTTTTTTAGTACATTATATGGCACATTAAATGGTGCCATTAAAAACTACAACTTGTCCTGCAAAAAACAAGCCCTCATATGGCTTTGTAAATGGAAAAATAAAAAAGTTATGGCTCTTGGAAGGCAGGGAGTGAAAAATGTAAAAAAATAGTCTGTGTATTTAAAGAGGATCTGTCACCAGTTTATTAATTCCTTATCTCCTAACTAATCTAATAGGTGCTACAATGCTGATCACTGCAGTGTAAATTGTGTTTCAAAACATTTATTACTTGCAAAGTTATGTTCATTTTTCTAAATATGATAATGTGGCTATACTTGCCAAATGGGAGGTTATTCTTTCTTTTCACTCTGGGGGTGTAATGTTTTCTGTATGACGCTGTCCAATCATCATACCAGGGGCGGACATACCGCATGTGCAGCCGGTGCAGCTGCACAAGGGCCCCGCGTGGGAAGGGGGCCCGTTCCTCTGCTGGCCGACTCAGTTCTCAGCTGCGCGATGCTGAGGACTGAGACAGAGGCCCGTGGACCACTGGCGTAGCTATAGGGGTCGCAGCGGTCGCAATTGCGACCGGGCCCCGAAGCCAGGGGGGCCCACGGCCCCCCGCACCACATCAATAAAAAGTTACTATAGTAACTCGGGCCGCGGGCCCCTGTTACTATAGTAACATACTTTACTTACCTTCCTGGTTCCGGATCGCAGCGGAGGTCCTGACGTCAGGCGCTGTGCGCAGCGCATGACGTCACAGCGCTATGCCGCCGCGCACAGCATCGAGACTACAGAACTCCCGCCGCGGCCGAAGAGGAAGGTAAGATAGCCCTGACTGGCGGGGTCCGACTCCTGGGACCCGCCAATCAGCTGTTTTGAAGGGGCCGCAGCACTCGTACGAGAGCTGCTCCCCTTCATTCCTGTCACTTCATTCCGGTCACACTGTGAATCGGTTTCGGCGATTCACAGTGTGGGCGAGTAGTGAAATGAAGGGGAAGCAGCTCTCGTACGAGTGCTGCGGCCCCTTCAAAACAGCTGATTTGCGGGTCCCGGGCGACACATCAGCTATTGATGGCCTATCCTGAGGATAGGCCATCAATGTTTAGGGACTGCACAACCCCTAAGCCTACGATGTAGCAGGCTTAGGGGGCCCATGAGACAGGATCACAGATTGTGTGATGCTGTCTGCTGGGCCCTGTATCTAAGCCAATCACATGGTAGGCTTAGATACATGGCCCATGCGTGATCCTGTCTGCTGGGCCCTGTATCTAAGCCTACCACACTGTAGGTTTAGATACAGGGCCCCAGCACACAGTAATCTTATACTGTATAAGATTACTGTCTGCTGGACCCTGTATCTAAGCCTACCTTGTGGTAGGCTTAGATACAGGGTCCCACAGACAGTATCACACATGGGCCCTGTATCTAAGCCTTAGGGTATGTGCACAGACACTAATTACGTCCGTAAGTGACGGATGTATTTCGGCCGCAAGTACCGGACCGAACACACTGCAGGGAGCCGGGCTCCTAGCGTCGTACTTATGTACGACGCTAGGAGTCCCTGCCTCGCTGTGGGACAACTGTCCTGTACTGTAATCATGTTTTCAGTACCGGACAGTTGTCCGGCAGCGAGGCAGGGACTCCTAGCGTCGTACATAACTATGATGCTAGGAGCCCGGCTCCCTGCAGTGTGTTCGGTCCGGTACTTGCGGCCGAAATACGTCCGTCAATTCCGGACGTAATTAGTGTGTGTGCACATACCCTAACACATGTGTTACTAATCATTTTTTGTGTGTTTTCTTACAGGTTCGGTCGTTGGACTACGGCGGATTCCAGGACTACTTCGATGACAGCTTTTTTTTTTATTAATAAAATGGTTAATGAGGGTTGTGTTTTTTTTTTTTATTTCAATAAAATATTTTTTCTATGTCTTTGTGTTTTTTTTTAAACTATATTACTACCGCCTTAGTAATGGCCGCCGGCTGATTGACAGCATCCATTGCTAAGGCAGGGCTTAGTGTTAGCCGGTGCAGAGGCTAACACTAACCCCCTTTATTACCCCGGTACCCACCGCCACCAGGGGTGCTGGGAAGAGCCGGGTACGATCCAGTACCTGACCATCTGTAGTGATGGTCGGCCACTGGGGTGGCCGCAGGCTGGTATTATCAGGAGGGGAAAGGCCAGATACAGTGGCCCTTCCTACCCTGGTGATGCTAGGCTGCTGCTGCTTTATTGTATCTGGCTGGTTATGAAAATGGGGGGGACGCCACGTCATTTAAAAAATAATTGGAAAGAACGATGTCGGGTCCCCCCCAATTTTCATAACCAGCCAGATACAACACAGCAGCAGCAGGCAGCATTACAAGGGTGGGAAGGGCCACTGTTTTTGGCCTTCCCCAGCCTAATACTACCAGCCTGCGGCCACCCCGGTGCCTGCCCGTCACTACAGCTGGTCGGGTACTGGTTTGTACCCGGCTCTTCCCAGTACCCCTGGTGGCGGTGGGTACCGGGGTAATAATGGGGGTTAGTGTAGACTCTGCACCGGCTAACATTAAGCCTCGCCTTAGTAATGGAGGTTGTCAATCAGCCAGCGGCCATTACTAAGGCGGTGATAATAAAGTTTAAAAAGATACAAGCACATAGAAATTTTTTTTATTGAAATAAAAACACAACCCTCATTAACCATTTTATTGAGAATAAAAAAAACGCCGTCATTGAAGTCCTCGTATCCGAAGTCCAACAACCGAACCTGTAAAAAAAACACAAACACACAAAAATAATCAGTAACACATAAAGAAGCAAAATTATTATTCTTACCTTTCCTGGGTCCAGCGCTGGAGCCGCAATGTCAGCGAGCTGGGCCCTGTATCTAATCCTATCATGTGTGATACAGTCTGCTGAGCTGTGTATCTAATCCAATCATGTATGATACTGTGCTGGGCCCTATATCTAATCCGATCATGTGTGATACTGTCTGCTGAGCCACTGTATCTAATCCTATCATGTGTGATACTGTCTGCTGAGCCACTGTATCTAATCCTATAATGTGTGGTACTGTCTGCTGAGCCACTGTATCTAATCCTATCATGTGTGATACTGTCTGCTGAGCCACTGTATCTAATCCTATCATGTGTGGTACTGTCTGCTGAGCCACTGTATCTAATCCTATCATGTGTGGTACTGTCTGCTGAGCCACTGTATCTAATCCTATCATGTGTGATACTGTCTGCTGGGCCACTGTATCTAATCCTATCATGTGTGATACTGTCTGCTGAGCTGTGTATCTAATCCTATCATGTGTGATACTGCCTTCTGAGCCACTGTATCTAATCCTATCATGTGTGATACTGTCTGCTCAGCCACTGTATCTAATCCTATCCATAGTTTATAGGGTCGTAGTGCTATAGATATGCTATGCTGTCTCCTATACACACACTTTTTTTTGGGGCGGACACATATGTATTGGGGCTATTTCCCGGACATTTTAAGCCCTGAGGGTATGTTCACACGGCAGCGTCTGTTACGGCTGAAATTACTGTGCTGTTTTCAGGAGAAAACAGCACCGTAATTTCAGCCGTAATGGCATGTGCAGGCGTCTTTTGCTGCGTCCACTACGGAAGTAATTGAAGCTGGTTTTCCATGGAGTCCATGGAAAACGGCTCCATTTACATCTGAAGAAGTGACAGGCAGTTTTTTACGCGCCGCCTTTCGACAGCGGCGCGTAAAAAAAAATGACCATCGGCACAGAACATCGTAAGACCCATTCAAATGAATGGGCAGATGTTTTCCGACGCTTTTGAGCCGCATTTTCGGATGTAATTCAATGCTAAAACGCCCAAATTACGTCCGTAAATAGTGTGTGTGTGAACCCAGCCTTAGTGACGCCCCGGCTGCTAGTGCTGCATTGTTGGGTCACTTAGGAGACCCAGCGATGCAGCTGAAAGCGGACCGTCGGCCATGAGAAGTTTGCGGGGTGGGGGGGGGGGGGCCCTGGCACATTATCTGCACAGGGGCCTTTTGCAGTCTGTGTCCGCCACTGCATCATACAGCTTCTCGCCCTACTCTGCCCAGCAACACAACCTGATCATATAGTATACAGCTTCCATTCCCGACTGTGTCTATAACTGGTGATGCCTTCAGTTGTTTCACAGCTAGAACTGATTAGAATCTCATCTTTCATATGACACTAGAACCGCAGTTCTAGGTGGTCCACAGCCAGAGATATGGCTGTTTGAAGTGATCCCCCTTCCCTCAAGCCTCAGTCTCTCACAGTGTGAGAAGCAGCTTCATGCTGATAGGACAGCGTCAGAGGCTGTGAGGAGGCTCCACCTCCGGAGAATCGCTGCTGTTACCTCCCACTTGTCTAGTATAGCCTCATTTGCATATTTAGAAAAAAGCTCATAACTTTTAAAATAATAAATGTTTTGGGACACAATTGTCGCTAGTACTATCCGTGTGACAGCGCCTATTAGATTAGCTAGGAGAAACTAGTGACAGATCCTCTTTAAGAAGTTAAGGGAGTATTATTTTGGAAACTATTTGGTGGTATTATGTGGGCTGTAGATGGCAGTAATATGTTGGCACTTTATAGTGGTATGGTGGCATTATGTAGGCGTAAATTATGGATACAACTGTCTAATAATGGCATGCGGGGGGGCCCTACTTTGCTTGCTACCCAGGGTCCCATTTTTTATCAAACTAGACCTGTGACTCTGACTAGGTCACTAACCAAGTAGTTGGTTAACATATGCTGTATATACACAATGGGGGATGGACATTATGGAATTCATTGCACTTTAAAGGGGTTTTCCAGTCCTAAAAAATTACTTGACTGGTGGGAGTCTGACTCCTGGCACCCCCACCAATCAGCAGTTTTGAAGTGCATGGGAGAAGGCTGTAATACCGTGGACCGCCACTACAAGTGTGTCGGCGATTCACAGTATGAGCAGGTAAGACATGAAGGGGAAGCAGCGTACGAGCGCTGTGGCCCCTTAAAAACAGCTGATCAGCAGGGGTGCCGGGAGTTGAACCTCCACCGATCAGGTATAGATGGGCTATACTGAGGATAGGCTATCAATTTATTAGGACTGGAAAACCCCTTTAAGTATCCCAAAGCTGAAAATAATGGCTTAAAAAGGCTAATAGCCAATCAGGAACGGGGTTCAGGCACCAAATAAATCGAATTCTAAACGACAGCAACATTTTGTAACATTGACACAACTTCGCCATCTAGTGGAAACTGTTTGCACTGTTTGAATCACACATGCAGTTTTTGATGCAGTTTTTTTTTTTAGCCAAACACAGGAGTGAGTGGAAAAATATCAGTATTTTCTTTAGGGTAAATTCACATGTTGTCACAACGTACCATTGCACTGTGACAAAATGTAAGTGCATGGTATGAAGTCACAACGCCACTAAGTGACAACTCATCGTTACATCTATTGATGTTATATGGGTAATAGAGCGATGGGAACAGCCCACAATAATAAGTGTTATTCTTCCATTTCCTACAGTTCCCATAAACAGTTTCAAGTTTTACTTCTATGGGAACAACGCATAAATACATGGGTTGCGGTGAAATTTTTTCCCCATTCTACCACACAAAAAACCCTTTTATACAAACCAAAACCGACAGTAGTGGCCTCACAAATAATCAAACGCAAACACAATTTCATTACTGATTTTAATAGCGGCAACAATACGTTGAGGAATATTTTGGCAAAACATTGCAACACCCTAGGTAGTGACCCAGTCTTGAAATCTATCCTACCTGCCAAACCAACCTTCACTTACAGAAAAGGGTGCAGCATAAAAAATATGGTCACACCGAGTCGTTTGAAAGACATCACTCCAAAATCTGCAATAAATTTCATGCCAAAAATAGTAGGCTCCTACAAATATAACTCAGCTAAGTGTCAATGTTGTGACACTATAAGTCACAGAAAAACGTCATCAACTTGCAACATTACAGAAGAAATCTGTAATGTCCGTGGCTGCGGGCTGTCAGCTCCAACCTCCCCCTGACAACCGCAGCCACGAGTCGGCAAGCGCTGGCCCCAGCCTCCTCCTCAGGAGACGCCAGCGCTCGCGTCCACTCACCTCAGCCGGATCCCGTAGGTGCCGGTCCTTGTTGATGACCTTTGACGGTGAGTACCCTGGACTATAAGAGGGGTCCAGCACCCTAGTTGTTGTGTTCCCTAGTTTGTCTATTCGATGGCCTCCTAGTGTGTTACCTGTTCCAGTCCCTGCTCCAGTCCCTGTTCCAGTTCCTGTTCCTAGCATTTCATACATTCCCGGTCTAGTACTGAGCTGTGCCAAAGTCGTGTCGTGCTGCATCCATGTCTGACCTGCTTCACCTCGCCTGTCGTCTACCTGCTGCCTAGTCCCAGCCAAGCCTGCCCTGCTGCTGTCTGAGCTGCCACAGGTACCTATAGAATTATAGACTCTCACCTGCTCCCTGTTGGCCAGCTGCCTTACCGACAAGGCGGTACAGCCCAGTCGGTCCACAGACCCTTCGTGACAAAATCTTTCCGATTAGACAATTCATGAACTGTTCCTCTAGTTATGTAATATACCTATTGGAATGCGATTCTGGACTCCAATACATAGGTAGAACCATACAGTCCCTGAGAACAAGAATAAACAAACACAGGTCCAATACCAATAATCATTTCTTGAAACACAGTGTTTCTAGACACCTCCATTACCAACACTAGGGAGTTTTTTCAGTAACGGTAACACCACTGGAACATATACCTAATACCTCTCATAACAGGTTCTCCCTTTTAAAAAATCGGGAGGCGTACTGGATTTATAAGTACCATAGCCTGAGCCCCGAAGGATTGAATGAAACTATTGAAAACACTAGTGATTTCTAAAAATCCAGACTGGAACATGTGTCGTTCAGATGCAATAGATAGGTTACGCTGTACATAAAAAAAACGGGATTTAAATTATATATATCTCAGTACAAATAGGGAATTCATAATGATTGACCTTTAATCACCTATGTTTAATATAACAAAATGTATATAAATATGTACGTATATTATACACTCCACTACACATCAAGAATTTGGTATGGACAACATTTATATATGTCTTTTAATCAATGTATACAATGTTTGGGATCTCCACTTTTTTCCCCTTAGCCACAAAAATTCTGAGTAGAATAAAACTCAGGGATTGTATGAAGTAAAGTACCACTTAACTGTAAGGCTGGGTTCACACGACCTATTTTCAGACATAAACGAGGCGTATTATGCCTCGATTTACGCCTGAAAATAGGGCTACAATACGTCGGCAAACATCTGCCCATTCATTTGAATGGGTTTGCCGACGTACTGTGCCGACGACCTGTCATTTACGCGTCGTCGTTTGACAGCTGTCAAACGACGACGCGTAAAATGACTGCCTCGGCAAAGAAGTTGATGATAATCAAATCTCTATCTCAAAACTTTCCTTCTTTGATGGATAACGAGATATAAAGAGGACTAATACGGAACGAGTCACAAATGTATTGAAATGAAGTAACAGTACGTTGTACACATCAGACAATAAATAAATAAGCAAAGTGATAACATTGTTTTTATAAAGATATGCTCATAAATGTGAATAAATATTGACCAGGTGAAAACTTTGGAACGCGATTGCATTATTGCAAAACTATAAGAATAAACTATAAGGGTATGTTCACACGAGGGCGTCCGTAACGGCTGAAATTACGGGGATGTTTCAGCCTGAAAACATCCCCGTAATTTCAGCCGTAACGGCATGTGCAGGCGCTTGAACGCCGCGTCAATTACGGGCGTAATTGGCGCTGCTATTCATTGGAGTCAATGAATAACGGCTCCAATTACGGCCAAAGAAGTGACAGGTCACTTCTTTGATGCGGGCGTCTATTACGCCTCGTGTGAACAGACAAACGTCTGCCCATTGCTTTCAATGGGCAGATGTTTGTCAGCGCTATTGAGGTGCTATTTTCGGACGTAATTCGGGGCAAATACGCCCGAATTACGTCCGTAAATAGGCCGTGTGAACATACCCTAAGAGTTGAAAATACCCCTATGAATAGTTGCATAAGAATAAATGTGAATAACATGTACTTTTCTTAAATTTTAAGCCACGGAGGGTTTCAATCCCGTAACGGCTTCTGAAATTCTGAATGAATAATCAACTGCTGTGCACCGGTTTGTTCCCGTTTTTTTTACTGCATATATGTGCACACTACACGTGCAAACATTGTTAATTGACCTGACGAAGGGACCAGTCCGGTCCAGAAACGTGTCGTCCTTTGAATTAAAGATCTTGTTGATCAAACTCACCTGGCTTCGTTCCTTGTCCTCCTGAACCTGGCGCCGATGCCCGATGCTACACTGCATTTTTTCCTGCTCTGTTTTCTTATAGTTGTTTGAAATTGACATTGTCTCATTTTACTAGACTATGGAATCAGAGTAGGCTCCTACAGAATGGTTAGACGTATGACTCAAGGGTCTACATAGCATAGTGACAGAAGGGTCCAGCTCAGGTTGTCCCTATTGCCTCTTACCCATATTATATGTAAACTTGTGCAGGGCTTGTCTACTCTAGAATCACTACTGCAATGTAAGAAAAGTTGGAGGGTAAATCTCCTCTCCTACAAGAGTTGGAAGGAATCACAAGCATACGCTGTGTCTTCCTGTCCTGTGATGGTGGAGCTCTGGGTACTCCTGTATTATGATGGTGGAGCTCTGCGTCCTCTTGCCCTGTGATGCTGGAGTTCTGGGTCTTCATGTCCTGCGATGTTTGAGCTCTGGGTCCTCCTTTCTAGTGATGGTGGAGTTCTTGCGTCCTCCTGTCCCATTATGGTGGAGCTCTGGGTCCTTCTGTCCTGCAGTGGTAGAGCTCTATATCCCACTGTTCTGTGATGGTAGAGCATTGGGTCCTCCTGTACTATGATGGTGGAACTCTGGGTCCTCCTGTACTGTGATGGTGGAGCATTGGGTCCTCCTGTACTGTGATGGTGGAACTCTGGGTCCTCCTGTACTGTGATGGTGGAGCTCTGGGTCCTCCTGTACTGTGATGGTGGAGCTCTGGGTCCTCCTGTACTGTGATAGTGGAGCTCTGGGTCCTTATGTCCTGCAATGGTAGAGCTCTAGGTCCCACTGTCCTGTGATGGAAGAGCATTGGGTCCCCCAGTTCTGTGATGGTGGAGCTCTTGGTCCTCCTGTACTGTGATGGTGGAACTCTGGGTCCTCCTGTACTGTGATGGTGGAGCTCTGGGTCCTCCTGTACTGTGATAGTGGAGCTCTGGGTCATTCCTGCCCTGTGATGGTGGAGCTTTGGGTCCTCCTGTCCTGTGATGGTGGAGCTCTGGGTCCTCCTGCCTAGTGATGGTCAAGCTCTGGGTCCTCCTGCCTAGTGATGGTGGAGCTCTAGGTACTTCTGTTCTGCGATGATAGAGCTCTGGGCCCTCCTCTTCTGTGATAATGGCGTTCTGGGTTCTCTCCTCTCCTGCGATGATTGAGATCTGGGTTCTCCTCTCCTATGATGGTGGAGCTCTGTGTCCTCCTGTCATGAGATATTGGAGCTCTGGGATCTCCACTACCGTGATGGTGGAGCTCTGTGTCTTCCTGTCCTGGGATATTGGAGCTCTGAGTCCACCTGTCCTGCGATGGTGGGTCTGGTTACATGAACCGGTCCTTAAAGGGTCTCAGTTATATATATATATATACCTTAATGTGCTAGTGGCACTAAAAGAGAACAAGCATTATTATAATTAGTAACTTGTATAGCTGAACACTAAGATAAGTTCCAGATTATTGAAAGAACTCTTTATTTTTACCAACTTTTGAGTTTCAGGATCCCTCCCTTAGGCCGGATTCACACGAGCGTGTGCAAAAGTTCAGTGTGGCATCTGTATATGGTGCGTGGCTGCGTGATTTTCGCGCAGCCGACATCATTATGACACTCCCTTTTTATGTGACGACACAGTAAAGGAGGGGCTTTTATGTTTCCCTTCACTTCTTTACAACTGTAGCGCGAATCACGCTCGTCACCCGGAAGTGCTTCCGTGTGCCGTGCGAGATTTGCACGCACCAATTGACTTCAATGGGTGCGTGCTGCGCGAAACACGGGCAAGTATCGGTCATGTTGTGAGTTTTACGCTGTGTGAAAATCACTGACAGTCTGAACGTCCCCATAGCCTAACATAGGTCCGTGCGACATAATATACGTTCAGGTGAATAAGGCCTTATTTTAAGGCCTGGGGCATATGTTGGTGCTATATCAATGAAGGTTATTATTAGGAGTATTATTGTTACCTGCTGATTTAGATAATGTAACACAAGATATTAATATTTCCCTTTGACTATTTGTCAGGGATGAGGAAGCCCCGGGGATCATCATACGTCAGAGCAGCTGATTTATTATAGCCAAATAATTATCTCTGTACTCTTCCAATTACATATGTATACACGGTGTCTTGTGTCTTGCGACATAATTAGAAAACAATGAGCCTGTCAGAGGGAGCTTGTTTCATGAAAGTCGTAAATCTTGGTCAATTAAATGTTTTATACAAATCTTTGTTTATTTAAAAAGGTGTGAAATATTTATGAGAAGTCAAGGCCAATGATGGCTCAAGGGATTGTAATATCAAGAACATAGAATAAAGTCTTGTGTACTGTTTTAAAATTGTAAAATTATCCACCAGAGCCCCCCCGGAGATAGCTCCACATACAGCCCCCTGTAGATCTCTCCACACACAGCCCCCCTGTAGATAGCTCCACACACAGCCCCCCTGTAGATAGCGCCACACACAGCCCCCCTGTAGATTGCTCCACACACAGCCCCCCTGTAGATTGCTCCACACACAGCCCCCCTGTAGATAGCTCCACACACAGCCCCCCTGTACATAGCGCCAGACACAGCCCCCCTGTATATAGCTCCACACAAAGCCCCCCTGTAGATAGCGCCAGACACAGCCCCCTGTATATAGCGCCAGACACAGCCCCCCTTTAGATAGCTCCACACACAGCCCCCTGTAGATAGCTCCACACACAGCCCCCTGTAGATAGCACCACACACAGCCCCCCTGTAGATAGCTCCAGATACAGCCCCCCTGTAGATTGCTCCACACACAGCCCCCCTGTACATAGCGCCAGACACAGCACCCCTGTAGATAGCTCCACACACAGCCCCCCTGTAGATAGCGCCAGACACAGCCCCCCTGTAGATAGCGCCAGACACAGCCCCCCTTTAGATAGCTCCACACACAGCCCCCTGTAGATAGCTCCACACACAGCCCCCCTGTAGATAGCTCCACACACAGCCCCCTGTAGATAGCACCACACACAGCCCCCCTTGTAGATAGCTCCAGATACAGCCCCCTGTAGATTGCTCCACACAGCCCCCCTGTACATAGTGCCAGACACAGCCCCCCTGTAGATAGCTCCACACACAGCCCCCCCTGTAGATAGCTCCACACACAGCGCCCCCTGTAGATAGCTCCACACACAGCCCCCCCTGTAGATAGCGCCACACACAGCCCCCATGTACATAGCGCCAGACACAGCCCCCCTGTAGATTGCTCCACACAGCCCCCCTGTACATAGCGCCAGACACAGCCCCCCTGTAGATAGCTCCAGATACAGCCCCCCTGTAGATAGCTCCACACACAGCGCCCCTGTAGATAGCTCCACACAGAGCCCCCCCTGTAGATAGCGCCACACAACCCACCTGTAGATAGCGCCACACACAGCCCCCCTGTACATAGCGCCAGACACAGCCCCCCTGTAGATAGCTCCAGATACAGCCCCCCTGTACATAGCACCACACACAGCCCCCCTGTAGATTGCTCCACACACAGACCCCTGTACATAGCGCCAGACACAGCCCCCCCCCCCCCGTAGATTGCTCCACACAGCCCCCTGTAGATAGCTCCAGATACAGCCCCCTGTAGATAGCTCCACACAAAGCCCCCCTGTAGATAGCGCCAGACACAGCCCCCCTGTATATAGCGCCAGACACAGCCCCCCTTTAGATAGCTCCACACACAGCCCCCTGTAGATAGCTCCACACACAGCCCCCTGTAGATAGCTCCACACACAGCCCCCTGTAGATAGTGCCACACACAGCCCCCCTGTAGATAGCTCCAGATACAGCCCCCCCTGTAGATTGCTCCACACAGCCCCCCTGTACATAGCGCCAGACACAGCCCCCCTGTAGATAGCTCCACACACAGCCCCCCTGTAGATAGCTCCAGATACAGCCCCCTGTAGATAGCTCCACACACAGCCCCCCTGTAGATAGCGCCAGACACAGCCCCCCTGTAGATAGCGCCAGACACAGCCCCCCTTTAGATAGCTCCACACACAGCCCCCTGTAGATAGCTCCACACACAGCCCCCCTGTAGATAGCTCCACACACAGCCCCCTGTAGATAGCACCACACACAGCCCCCCTGTAGATAGCTCCAGATACAGCCCCCCTGTAGATTGCTCCACACAGCCCCCCTGTACATAGTGCCAGACACAGCCCCCCTGTAGATAGCTCCACACACAGCCCCCCCTGTAGATAGCTCCACACACAGCGCCCCCTGTAGATAGCTCCACACACAGCCCCCCCTGTAGATAGCGCCACACACAGCCCCCATGTACATAGCGCCAGACACAGCCCCCCTGTAGATTGCTCCACACAGCCCCCCTGTACATAGCGCCAGACACAGCCCCCCTGTAGATAGCTCCAGATACAGCCCCCCTGTAGATAGCTCCACACACAGCGCCCCTGTAGATAGCTCCACACAGAGCCCCCCTGTAGATAGCGCCACACAACCCCCCTGTAGATAGCGCCACACACAGCCCCCCTGTACATAGCGCCAGACACAGCCCCCCTGTAGATAGCTCCAGATACAGCCCCCCTGTACATAGCACCACACACAGCCCCCCTGTAGATTGCTCCACACACAGACCCCCTGTACATAGCGCCAGACACAGCCCCCCCCCCCCCCGTAGATTGCTCCACACAGCCCCCTGTAGATAGCTCCAGATACAGCCCCCCTGTAGATAGCTCCACACACAGCCCCCCTGTAGATAGCTCCAGATACAGCCCCCCTGTAGATAGCTCCCTGTAGGTAGCGCAACACAACCACCTTATAAGAGGTAGCCGGCCCTACTGCTGCCACTCTCCGCTCTGCTTTCACTCACCATTGTGCTAAAATCCCAAGACCCCTTTAAGGTAGCCATAGACAGCCATCATCAACAGTCACGAGACATCTGCCTGTCTTCAGACCACCAGCTGCATACCTCCCAACCGTCCCGGATCCGGCAGGACAGTCCCGGTCTCTCACCGCTGTCCCACCGTCCCAGGCGGTCTGCAAAATGTCCCGCAGGGTGCTGCAGCTGTATCAAAAGAAGGCAGGAGTCTAGCGGCGGCATTTTCACTGGTTTGGATGCCAGCCCGGGAGTGGACCAGTCCAGTCACCTGACCTGTCACCTGACCGGTGAGGTCAGATGACAGGTCAGGTGACTGGACTGGTCCACTCCCGTGCCGGCATCGATCCCAGTGAGAACACCTCTGTCACCAACTGTCCCGTACTGTAATCATGTTTTCAGTACGGGACAGTAGTTCCACGGAGAGGCAGGGACTCCTAGCATCGTACATAACTATGATGCTAGGAGCCCGGCTCCCTGCACTGTGTTCAGTCCGGGACTTCCGGCCGAAATACGTTCCGTCCATTACGGACGTAACATGGTCGTGTCAACCCAGCCTTACACAGACAACCCATTAATGTAAATGGACATTGTGTAATTCTTAATTTCCCCTGTGGTGGCGCTGTAGGAAAATAGAACATTACTGCCAGGTTTCCCCACAGATTACAGCTGATCGCTGGGGCTCATAGCAGGGGTAAACTTTGAGATAAGTATATTGTCAAGGGACCCTTCTAACAAGTAGGTGCTGTCTTAAGTGGAGAACCCCTTTAATAACAGTTGTATTTAATAACTGTCATCCCTTCCATATCCAAAAAAACAGGGGGGACATCCAAAATGCCTGGAAGGGCAGGCAAGTCTCCCGCAAGGCCTGGAGCGGTCAGTCACTTTGCTGATAAATAATATAAAAATTCTATAAAATTCACAGACAGTCCATAAAAATAATGTATCTTTGACCAGGGTCCATGGTGTCTGGAAGTGAGCATAGTTTAGACCCCATTCACATCCCGTTTTATCCCTACGTTTATTATGTATGCCAGCAAAGCTCCCGATGTACACGTTATATGTGTCCATAGTGTCTCCATTGGGCTGATCTACGTACATTTTGGCTGGTACTGTTGTTAATGTGGGCACTGTTTATGGGGGCACTCTGGCTGACACTCTTAAAGGAGTTTTTCAGTTAGAAGAAATGAATGGCCTATTCTCAGGATAGGCCATCAATATACTGTAGGCCTGACTCTTGGCACCCCCGCTGTTCAGCTGTTTTGAAGGTGCCTTCATTCCCTAAGGCACGGCCGGCCGCAGCCCGCATTTTCGGCCCATTCCCCCATACAAAGTATGGGTGTACGGCCCGTAAAAAGCAAAGGATGGGACATGTCCTATCTTTTGAGGTACACTTCTACGGCACGGACGCCTATCCTTAGCGATACGGAAAGGTGTCCGCGGCCAATACAAGAGAATGGGTCAGTAATTGCACACCGTATTATGATCCGCAATTATGGAGAATTTATACGGTCGTGTTCATGGGGCCTTAGCTGCTCCATATTGTTAAACGCTGACACACTTGTAGTGGCGGTTCACAGTATTACGGCCTTCTCCCATTCACTCAAATACGGTGAACCGCCGCTACAAGTGTGTTGGCATTTTACAATATAGAGCAGGTAAGGAATGAAGGGCAAGCAGCGCTCACATGATTGCCGTGGTCCCTTCAAAACAACTGATCAGCAGGGGTGCCAAGAGTCGGACCCCACGATCAGATAATGAAGTTTGTCAGTGATTCTTCTGGCTGGAAAACTCCTTTAATGGGGCACAGTATATTGGAGAACTCTTTAGCAAGCAGTGTTTATGGGGGCACTTAGGTCAACACTGTTTATGGGGACACTCAGGCTAGCACTGTTTATGGGGACACTCAGGCTAGCACTGTTTATGGGGGCACTCAGGCCAGCACTGTTTATGGGGGCACTCAGGCCAGCACTGTTTATGGGGCCCTCAGGCCAGCACTGTTTATGGGGCACAGGCCAGGACTGTTAATAGGGGCACTCACGCTAGCACTGTTTATGGGGACACTCAGGCTAGCACTGTTTATGGGGGCACTCAGGCTAGCACTGTTTATGGGGGCACTCAGGCCAGCACTGTTTATGGGGACACTCAGGCCAGCACTGTTTATAGGGGCATTCAGGCTAGCACTGTTTATGGGGGCACTCAGACTAGCACTCTTTATGGGGCCATTCAGGCCAGCACTGTTGATGGGGGCACTCAGGACACCACTGTTTATGGGGGCACTCAGGCTAGCACTGTTTATGGGGGCACTCAAGCCAGCACTGTTTATACGGACACTCAGGCTAGCACTGTTTATGGGGGCACTCAGGCTAGCACTGTTTATGGGGGCATTCAGGCTAGCACTGTTTATGGGGGCACTCAAGCCAGCACTGTTTATAGGGGCACTCAGGCCAGCACTGTTTATGGGGGCACTCGGGCCAGCAGTGTTTATGGGGGCACTCGGGCCAGCACTGTTTATGGGGGCACTCGGGCCAGCACTGTTTATGGGGGCACTCAGGAAAGCACTGTTTATGGGGGCACTCAGGCCAGCACTGTTTATGGGGGCACTCAGGCCAGCAGTTTATGGGGGCACTCAGGCCAGCACTGTTTATGGGGACACTCAGGCCAGCACTGTTTATGGGGACACTCAGGCTAGCACTGTTTATGGAGATACTCAGGCCAGCACTGTTTATGGGGACACTCAGGCTAGCACTGTTTATGGGGGCACTCAGGCCAGCACTGTTTATGGGGGCACTCAGTCCAGCACTGTTTATGGGGACACTCATGCTAGCACAGTTTATGGGGATACTCAGGCCAGCACTGTTTATGGGGACACTCAGGCTAGCACTGTTTAAGGGGACACTCAGGCTAGCACTGTTTATGGGGGCACTCAGGCCAGCACTGTTTATGGGGGCACTCAGGCCAGCACTGTTTATGGGGGCACTCAGGCCAGCACTGTGTATGGGGGCACTCAGGCCAGGACTGTTTATGGGGGCACTCAGGTCAGCACTGTTTATGGGGGCACACTTTGGCTGACAATGCTTATGTGCAAAACATGATCCATGACATACCTTATCTCTCTGAACACAATTACTGAAAGTTGGCATGTATGTGCCAGTCTTTATGCTGTGTATGGTGGCATTATTTTGGCACTGTTATTTCAGCACTATAGGGGTATAATCTCAGTATTGCACATTGCTATGTTTTTGCCACTATAGGGTGTCATTATTTTGGTTCTCTATGATAGAATTTGAGCCCCTCCCACTCGTGTCACAGAACTGCGCTAAATATATACCGCTAAATAAATGCATTTGAACGCAGTGATTGGAGGAAGAGGGAAGGCGGGAGTAGAGGTTGCTTAGCAACGCGTAGTCCTTGCCGAGCAACGATGAATGCAGGAAGTTGTAGTGTATCGTGATTGGAGGATGGCGCGGAACGTTTGGTCGTTGCCTAGGAGATATTGATACTTTCTTACTATTTCGGGATGGGTTCCCGGGGGAAGGTGAAGTCTCTGCACCCCGAGACCGCCACCCCTCATGATGGACACTTCACTGTGAGGGTCCTGCTGCAGGAGACCGGGGAGAAGTTCTCGGTATCCGGGTGCAGCAGACATATGAAGGTGGGAGAACTGAAGGAGGAGCTGGAGCTGCTGGCTGGGATCCCTAAACACCTCCAGACACTGTCCTACCTGGATGATGGTGAGTAACATCTGACAGCTCAGCTGTTTTTGGGGATCGACCTCTTTAAAGGGGAGCTAGTCACATAAATGAACTGCAATACAAGACACATAGATGTATCGTACAGAAACAGCGCTATTCTTGTCCATTGGCTGTGTCTGGTACTGCAGTGTACATTTGAATGTGGCTGAGCTGCAATACCAGACACAACCTATGGACAAGAGTGGCGCTTTTTCTTTAAAAAATAAATAAAAATCAGACCCTTTTGTTTAGTTTCATGCAACTGTTTTAAATTAGAGCATCTATCAAATGTCTGAATAAAAGTCAATGAAGGCTAGAAGGATCTTAAACGCTTAATTCGGAACTTCAGGAACCATGCTGTGTCTATAAAACAGCATATCCACTGTTGAGATCACTTAAGGATCAGGTGATCCCTCTTTGCCAATCAGCACGCGTGTTTTACACCCTTACAACTACTTCCTTGAGGGTCCCATCACCCCTGAACACAAATCCTACCTCCTTTTTGGAGAGACTGTAAGGGCACATCTGAGAATTGTATTTTCGCAACAACTAGAGAGCCACCAGTTGGCGACCACTGACGAAAAATTTTGTTTTCTCGTAGGGAACATGCCTGATAGTTCCACATTCAAGTTCAATGGAATTATTCCCGGAGGAAAGCTGTCTATGATCGTCTGGCCATATGATGGGGTGACTAATCTTATAAAGTTTGCAGCAACAGGAGACTTAGTAAAGGTACTAAAGGGGGTTTCCTAGGGGTAGGACCCCCACCAATTAAACAATGATGGCCTATCTTAATAATACTGCAGGCCATCAATGTTTTTAAACCCCTTAATAAAGGGGTGGTCCGGGCACGGGACGGTTTTTCATACTGATGACCTTTCCACAGGATAAGCCCTTTAAGTTTAGCTATTTTTGCATCTACATAGTAACATTATTCCATTTTTTTTATCAGCTGAAAAGTGTGGGTGTCCCCCCCGACTCTTCATTCAACACTGAGAATTCCTTACGGTTTAACGAGAAGCAGAAGAAGGAGTGGTTGGCTGTTAGAGCGGGCATAGCCCTCTATATCGCAGCCCACCGCGGTCACCGGCACATGATCCGATTCCTTTTACAGAATGGTAAGATAATTGATGCCTTTTGCACGAGGGTCCTGAACAGGGGACCCCACTTTTATTAACTCAGAAGTCCCTAATATGGTTTTGAAAATAGTTTTTCTACACCAAACAACCCCTATAAGTGGCATTACTAGTCCCTTCCTATGGGCCCGTAGAAGTCTTCGCCCACCGCAGATCTAATCTTTATCATCTCATTTCTATTTTGTGAGTCCCCCCTAAGTGGAGCGCTGGTGCACATGGTCATTTCAATGGGACTTCCAGAACCGCTGTCTTCGGCAGCTCCATAGAAATGAATGTGCACAAGCGCTCCACTATCATGGAGCACTTCGTTCTCCCCCTTCAATCACACATGTATCCCCTATCCTGTGGATCGGGGATACATGTGTTAGTGGGAAACCCCCTTTAAGTCGTGTTGAGGAAATCATAGAAAGGTTGATCCCAACATAAATAATTCTAGATTCCCACTTGAAACTGACTGTGTACAACTCTGATCGAATTTAATTGATGACCTCTTTGACGCCATTGTATTTTTTATGATTTTTTTTTAGGATGCAATGTGCAATCCAAGACCCCTCTCGGAAATACTCCTCTTCATGTAGCGGCAGCTATGGGCAACTACGACTGCATTGAAGAACTCTTAGCTAGCGGAGCCCAGACACAAAACACTAATGGGAGGGGACACACACCACTGGAAGTGGCTCGATTGTGGGGCCACAAGAGGGTGGAGCGTAGGCTTTTCCTTTTCCATTGGGCAGAGAGAACAGCCAATGTTTCAGTCAAGACTCATCTTGACCCCTCTGAACTTTTTGCACATCAAAAATACGACTCTAAACTGAAAACTTGGCGGAACGGATCTTGTGCCAAACGTTACATGGCTAATTTGATTCCATGTCAAGAATTCCAGGGGTCGCACTTAAGTGCCCCCCCTAAAAAGACCTCAATCAAAAAGATACTTAAAAACACAAAGACATGAAAAAATTGACTTGGATGATGGTGGAGCCCAATTTACTACTATTATAAAGAATATCAACAAGACTATGGATGAGGCCAACAACTGAGCAGTAACAACACATCGCCCATGATCATAGAGGGGAAGTCGAGCTGATGACATCATTGTTGAGCGTTCCCTTTCCTTCTCCCTATCTCACCACTTTCCCTTTTTTTTTTAAATTTCTTTATCTCAGTTTTTTCATTTTAATTGTTCTAAAAAATTCTAATAAAAATGTTTAAAAGCTGTTTACCATGTAATGTACCGGTGTGGATGAAGTGTGAGTGGTGCCAAATATCAATAAAGTCCTTTTAAAAGGGCCGGTTCACATCAGCGTTCGCTTTCCGTTCAGGGTTTCCGTCGTGAAACCCCGCAACGGAAAGTCAAACGGAAACCACAGCTTCCGTTTGCATCACTATTGATATCAATGGTGACGGAAACATTGCTAATGGTTTCCGTTTGTCACCGTTACAGCAGGTTTACGTTTTTTCGATGGAATCAATAGCGCAGTCGACTGCGCTATTGATTCCGTCGAAAAAACTAAAACCTGCCAGAACGGGGACGAACGGAAACCATTACCAATGTTTCCGTCACCATTGATATCAATAGTGATGCAAACGGAAGCTGTGGTTTCCGTTTGACTTTCCGTTGTGGTGTTCCACGACGGAAACCTCAGACGGAACCCCAGATGTGAACAGGCCCCAAGCCAGCGAGGAGACTTCAGCTTCCTGTAGCTTGGCCGTGTGGCATGGAGGCCGCCCTATGTTTACGCACCGCTGTCATGTGGTTGGGGCAACCCTATCAGCACTTTCAAAAAACATCTAAGATGTCAAAGAGACATAGAAGTTTTGATCGGTGGGGATGTGAGTGCTAAGACCCCCACCGTCGCTGAAACTAAAGTGTAGGAGCCTAAGCGATCTACCTCTTCGGCTGTGATCGGCGCTCTTTAGATGTCCTATGTGAGCCATCTTCAGCCTAAGGAGCGCCAATCATAACTATAGGTGCAGTGCGCTCAGCTAAGTGCTTCTGCACCGTCTTTTCAGCGATGGTGGGGGTCTTAGCACCTGTTGGTCGCTTTGTGGAATTACATGGCTCTATGTTGGCAAAATATGACACTGTCTAGGAACGATTTTCCTCTGTGCACATAAGTATGGCACTATATGAGTCCCTTTTGGCCTGATATGAGCACTATGATGCGAGCTGGGCGAAGAATTCTGGACAATGTAGCAGGCACGGTGTATTTGGGCGATGCATGGTATTAACTGGGCCAAATTTATCATAACTGTATGAGTAAAAAAAACAAAAAAAAAACAGCCTTGTTGCTGATTTCAACCAATCAGCACAGTTCTCCTTTCTTGAACTGCTTTGGAAAAATGAAAGCTGCTCTGTGATTGGTTGCTATGGGAATATGGCAGTTTTTCTGTCAGACATATTGATAATTGAGGCCTCCTGTGTACTATCTGTGTAGAGCATGCATTAAATGAACGCTGGGTGGCACCATGTGTGCCCTATTTATCTGGGCAATATATAGCATTATTAATCCAAGCATTGTGTTGCACTATATTTATTAGAACCATAAAGGGGCAATGGGGGAGATTTATCAATAACAGTATCTCCCCCTCCGCCCACCATGCAGAAAGCACACAATAAATCTGGAATAAGCTAAAAGCATTGCCAGGTCAGACTTGACATTGTTTGCCACCACTTTTCTAAGATATTTAGCGGGATTGTTAAAAAATGAGTCGCACTCGGTACAATATTTGTCAGAAAACGTGGCTCAGGTGCTTCATAAATATGGCGTTCAGCCCGTGCACCATATTTTTTTAATACCATAAACATTAAAAAAATCTTCCCCAATGAAAAGCAAAAAGAGTCAATGTAACCCATATAAACCAATCAAATCCCAGCTTTCATTTTTCATTAAAGAAAAAAATGAAAACAGTGATCTGATTGATTGGTTGCTATGGGCAACACTGATACTTTTTGTTAGAACAGTTTTTACGCATTATTCTATTGGCCAGTGTAACATACCGGTCTGTTAAAATCTGTACACATAGGCATATCTCTTTAAATTACATGGCAACATTGCACAGTACTAGTCCCCTAACCAAGAAAATGGCTGACGGCCCTATTCAGCGACAAGAATTTTCGCGTCACCCGGAAGTACTGTGTGTGTGACCCGGAAGCGGCATTTTCAGCGCGATACTGTGTGTGGGTTACACGTATGCAGCGCATGTGTGTGTTATCAGGCGGCGCTCTATAGAGTAGTTATTGTGGTATCAGCCTCATACAAGTCCGAATATATCCTGCCACCAGGGGGCGCTGTGCTGACGTATAGTGCGCTGTATAATATACAAGCCCCGTCCTCCTAGAGTTCTATTCCCTGCATTAATACAGTGACCGGTGTGTGAGCAGACACGTCCTACCACTGCTTGCTGCTTTTCGGGGACTGCAAAAGAAGCATGCTTGTGAGTAATACACATCAGTTATATTGTATAGCATTATGGGCTGATGGCAGCTGCATGTATAGGGGGAGGGGGGAGTCACTTTACAGATTGTAATCCTGCAAAACGGTGAACGATATGTCGGACGCCGTGCCTACGTGAATTTATCCATTCTTACTCGCCGTTTTTTTACTAGCGTAAGCAAATTTGATATAATCGTGTATTACGTGGCAGTAACCATAGTAACATCGCTAAGTGCCCCAGAAAATTGCGGAATTATTTCCGTAATATGATGGACGTTACGAGCAGCGGTGGTTCTGACACGTTGACATCCACGTTGCGAGCGTGACTGATCACGTCTCCTATTATCTAGTCGTATTTATCGCTGGTGGTTTTTCAGTGTATTTTCTCATGCGTGTCGTGCCGTCCAAGCAGCGCGATGCGACTTTTGAGCGTTTCGAGTCACATGACTTTTTCTCTCCATAGGGATCAGTGTGGCATGATGGTCACCGTACGAGGGTGTATATTCTACGTTCAGTGGACCCGATCGGTGCCGGAATATAAAATATTCTGGATTATCGGACAGCCATAGTAAAGTACGGGGTCTCTCTAGTAACCAAATCTTTTTAATAGGGCACCTAGTAGATTTCCCAGTCTACAGAGCACTATACTGTGACCGATCCTTTTTAAAGGGATAGTCTATTTTTCCAACATTGGGGAGAATCTCGGAGAACCCCTTTACTGCGGCCGCAAGTTTATTCCAAATATACTCGTCATTCTAAAATGCTGCCCTTACCCCCCCCCCCCCCCCCCCAACACACACAATGCCAGGCGATAAGGTGACATCCATTGTGACTTCATATCACATGACCACAGTAGCCGATCATGGTCTGATGCCGTGGACATAAAGGGGGGCATTTCTAAAAAAGCAAGAGGATCTGGATAAACCATCAGCCTAAAGCGGGCACTGTTCGTTGTATAATAAAAATGTCTGCAACTTTTTTAATGTGTTTCAATTCCCTGTCATTTTCAAGATCTCTTCTTGCTTTTAATGAATAAACCTGGACATGACCAGTTATCAGCTTCTGGATGTGAACTTGAATGAAGACTGAACGCTTTCATTGAATCTCATTGTTCTCATGAATTAAAGCCAGCCAAGTGATTAGCTGACAGCCAACGTGATCCGGCTTATCTAACCCGCGTCTAGCCAGACATTTGCCCTGTAGTGGCCTCTGCAGGGGAAATGCGGCATTACACAAGGCCGACATAAATAATTAATGTCCTTATTACATCCGTAGATCCCAGAGCTGAGTAAAGACACAGTCCGCATAAAGGATGCAGAAAACGTCAGACAGCTGATCCTGGCACTAAAAAATGGAGGAGATACAAAATTACAGGTAAGCTACGTATATCCGAGATAATATAGAACATATGCAGCACTGAGGTCCCGTACATGAAGGACGGAACGTCTGATGCTGGTTATTTAGGTATATATGGGATTTTCTCAACTGCACTGCTAGTTTTCTGTTTTGTTCTTCATCTATTTCTATCCACAAGGTGGCGCTACTTTTGTCACATTCCATTTTACAGGTCATTTCTGATTTTGACATGACACTTAGTCGCTTCCGATATAATGGAGAACGGTCACCTACGTGCTATAGTGAGTATCCGCCTGTCGCCCCCTACAGGTCTCCTGAACGTTCTATGGCTGATAATCCAGCTGGACATCTCATGACATCTTTTCTACACAGATATAATCGACAACAGCAAGATGATTAGTGAGGACTGCAGGAAGAAGGTAAGTCAAGGGCCCGCATGGACGTCAAGGACCAGTGATATTTGGATACCTCCCCCTTACATTACCAGTTGACGTCTTAGAGGGGAAACAACTTTTTCACTCTGAAGTCACACCACAGTAGCAACGGTGGTGTCCTGACTCGCCCCCCTTAAGGCAGCTGTCAGGGGAAAGAAGGATCTGGTGTTATGGATTCCAACATGCCTGATTCTTTTTTTTTTCTTATGGGAGATAAGCTGCCGCCAGAGGAGTCCGATGTCAGCTGAATCAACCAATTTCGGCAGGACCTGCCGACCTTCTAATGTGTATGGCAACAGCCTGAACATATCCAGCAAACAGCGTAGCTCAGAAATAATTGGGGAGGCCTTTCTTTTAAGCGTATAGGCGATGGCCGCAGAAGCTCTCCACTGGCTAATAGCGAAGGGTCCTGTTTCAGGACGCCCCCACTCCCCACATCATGTACCCTAGGACTTATGCATATGGGTTGTCTAGTTGAGATAGTTCTTCACTTATTTTTTTGTATATGTCTTATTTTTCCTGTAGTTAAAAGATCTCTTCAACATCTACTATCCCCTTGAGATCGACCCAAACCGGACCATTCAAGAAAAGTACCCTCTCATGGTGGAATGGTAAGGAGTAAAGTACACTAAATATTATTCTTTGCCATACGAGCTTCTTGTAACCTACATCTACTATAATTTCAGATAACAATATATTAGGAAATTGTTGTTTAATCACTACTTAATGTTGCAATTTCATCTGAACAAGCAGAGCTGCAGTGTAAAGGATAGAGGGTAGAACGGCACTCCAAGCCTTACATGAGACAGGGGATTTCAGACTCTCATTAGACCATATAGCTGCAGTCACTGATCACAGTTGTATATGGACTGGAGCTAGAAAGTGGCCAAGTCTTAATAAAATGCTGATAAGGACTACCTAAGATGTTATTGCACCCCAATCGTTCCACTGCAGAGTAAGGATAGCAAAACTTGTGACCCCCCCCCCCCCCCCCCCCCCCCGCATTCAAATCCGAAATTTTATGTATCTAACCCATTTTGTACAATCTAGCCCAGAGATACAATGGAGGTAAGTTCTTACTGGTTTGTGTCTTACAGGTGGAGTAAAGCTCACACACTGCTCTGCCAACAGAGAATTGAGAAGCAGATGCTGTCACAGGTTGTGAAGGAGTCACAGGCGAGACTCAGGTACTGATGCTAGCTCCACTCTATCGATGACATCCTTTTCCACTTCCTTCCATTGTATATATCGCTTTGCTGCTTGTCTATGTTTTCCAGACCTCGTTCTTGTGTTTTCCAGGGAGGGGTTTGAGAAGTTTTTTGACACCTTGCTCCACAGTGAGATCCCACTTTTTATCTTCTCTGCTGGCATCGGTGATGTTCTGGAGGAGATTATTCGCCAGGCTGGGGTGTATCACTCCAATATAAAGGTGGTCTCCAACTACATGGATTTTGATGACAATGTGAGTGACTTATGGTGTTTGCATTGGATGAACATGAGAGGGATTTGTCTGTTTCAGTAAATACTTACATTTCCCATGGAATAACCATTCTGGAGCATTTTTTTCTTCAACACTGCATTGTGCAGTTCCTCTGTTATTCCTCCTGGAACTGAACAAAATTGTCAACTGGGAGTTACCATTCCCCTTGTCATTTAGGTGTGTCTCTACACAGTCTGACACTATCCAATCAGTGCTAAAAATATCAGACACTGCATTGATCAGGGGGATGGTAACACCCAGTTGTCAATGTATTCATACATTACCTGGAGAAATAATAGAGGAACAGCACAATGCAGTGCTCCAGCTAAAAAAATATTCCATGGGAAATGCAAGTGTTTACTAAAACAGCTAACAGGGTCTCTTTAAAGGGGGTTTCCAAGATTATAAAATATATTTTCTATAGGCGTAATACAATGAACTTCCTAATATACCTTACCAACTCTTCTTGGCCCCATCTAGTGGGCTACGGTGACATTTCTACCATCGTAACCTCGCGTCCTGTTGGGTGAAAGCACTGCTGCGTAATGTAAAATGACTGGATGAAACCTCATGATGCAGTATTGCACACATGAAGCCGCGGGGAAGGGATATCCAGAGAAGCAATGTCGAGCTCAAAAACCCCCTTTAAGTCCTGAGGTATAGAGATATCTGTTGGTATGTATTAAAGCAACGCTCAGGGCAAATTATTTATTATATTATGTCTAGTGTAGTGGCTGAGGGGGTGGAGCATGACACAGATTCAAAGAACATTAAACAGAATCCTTGTCATGCCCCGCCCCCTCAGACCCTGCACTAGACACAACATAATAGATCTGTTTTGCCTGGAATGTTCCTTTAATTAGATGTCTTGGTACCTGGTGGAGGCAAACGTCATATCTTCATGCCGTTCTATAAGGAGGCAGGGGGTGTCTGTATATTCAGAACAGAGGACAAGAATGTATTTGGGAAGCTTTATACCGGGATATGTTGTGTGTAATTCTGTACACTTTTTTTCTTTTAGGGGGTGCTGACTGGATTTAAGGGTGAATTAATTCACACATACAACAAGAATAACTCTGTCCTGAGAGACACGGAGTATTTCCAGCAGATCAGGCACCGCAGTAACATCCTCCTCCTTGGAGACACTTTGGGCGACCTCACAATGTCTGAAGGAGTCACCACTGTGGAGAACATTCTTCGGATCGGCTTCCTCAATGACAAGGTGAGGATAAAATTGTAGAGCTCCACTGGTCCAAACATTACATTTTGACTAGAATCATAGCAGAACATTTGCGGTGTCTTAGTGAATGGGAAGACTTTTGTAATCGGTGTCAGGCAGCTGCTGCCAAGTAAATCCAAACATGGGCTACAGCAAAACGGGGGCCAAAGGTACATGATGGGAATGTCGTTTTACCCTCTATAAATCACTAGTCAGACCACACATGGAGTTCTGGGGGCGTATTTATCAATAGCGGTCCTCAGTAACGTCAGACCCCTTCCCTGCTCATTGGATATTTTTGTAACGTCGTCTTTCACAGCACTAATCCAGAAAGTCTATTAGGAAAACCTCCGACCACACTATACAGTCACATGTGCATCACGGCCCATTCATTTAGAACATCAGTGAGTGTCCCGAATATATCGACATGGCTAAGTGCCATTCATTGTCCCTGCAGGTGGAGGAACTGACGGATCAGTTTTTACAGTCGTACGACATCGTCCTGGTCGGAGATGAGACCCTAGATGTGGTGAACGGTATTCTCAATTTTATTACTGCCAAGAACTGATGACTCCCAGAAAACCAGAACTCTAACACTTATTAATCCTCAAGCCGGTACAGATTCCTTCCATCTAAACCCAAGAATGTTTAACTCCTTCAGTCATGGTTCCTTCTAAACTGTGCACTACTAAGCGGGGGATGGGGGCATCACTTATGGAATTTAATAATAATACGAATGTTTATTATTACCAAAGATATTGTAATGACTTCTAAATAAGCGGGGGGGCTGATCCTACACCATTGTGCCCCTCCTTGGGGGTTGCATATTAAGCAGGTATGGCACTTTTAGATAAAGACTTACAGGAAACCATGTGTTATCGGGAGGGGAAAGGCTCCTTTTATGAAGCTACACAGAGGGCAAGTGTATTTTGTATGTGCACATGGTAAACCTACTCTTATAGATCAGGGAATCACTTCATTGGCAATTCCCTAAGAATCCATTCCGTTATTAGCCGGAACAAGCCCATGTTAAATGTGCGAGGAGAGTTAAAGGAACACTTCAGTCGAAATTGATACTGTGTTATGTCTAGTATAGAGATCGAGGGGGTGGTGCATGACAAAGGGATTCAAATTACACCAAAGAGAAGCCTTACATCATGCTCCGCCTCCTCAGACCCTGCACCAGTCAGAACACAGTGTATCAGTCGTGTCTGGAGTGTTCCTTTAACTTAGTTTTTTTCCCCGTCACCCTTTAGTCCACACTTTTACAAATGTCACCATTATGTAAATGTACCTCTTAGGTGATAGTTTCTCACCCTGCATTATAAAATTGGTAATTTCCCACTGAAGATTTCAGAACTAGAGACCCACGTCTGTGCCTATGTGTGACACACAGCGCCTCATATATCAGAACCACCTGACAGGAAAGCTGTGTTGTCCATAGCGACCACAGTAAGGGTTCCTTCAGACGAGCATAATACTCGTCAGCGCGCTGTCCGTTGAAATAACGGACAGCTCAGGGACCCATTCATTTCAATGGGGCTATTCAGATATGCAGGATTTTTCATGCAGCGAGTGTCCGTCACTGCATGTCCTATATTGGTGCGTTCTTGCGCTCCTAGTCGCCATTGAAGTGCGTCGAAACCACGGACAGCATCAGTGTTCTGTCTGTGTTTCACGCATCAGTTACAAAAAAAAGGAAGTGCTTGGACGGATATGAAAAACACATGCAAAGCACACTGATGGCATACGGATATGAAATGTAGGAAAACCGCTGCATTTTTTTACGTGCGCAAATCAGACACGCTCGTCTGAATGTAGCCTTAGGCCAGGTTCCCCTGTAGCATAAACACTGCGGAATTTCCGCAACGGAATTCTGTGCGGAAGTTCCGCGGCATTTACAGTATCAGCAAAGTGGATGAGATTTAGTAAATCCCATGCCCACGTTGCAGAAAGAAAACGCAGCGTAAACAATAATAAATGGACCTTTTGGCGCGGAATTTAATTATGCAGCGTGTCAATTTTTGTTGCAGATTTTCCCTATTGGAGTTCAATGTGGATGCAAAACCCGCAACAGAAAGCCAATTGTTGTGACGTAATGGCAGCGATTGTGCCGCCAAAATCACAACTCTGGAAAAAAAATAAAACTAAACCTCATACTTACCCAGAACGTTCTCCTTCTTTCTGCAGTCCAACATTCCTGGATGACATTTCATCCCATGTGACCGTTGCAGCCAATAACAGGCTGTAGCGTCACATGGCCTGCAACGTCATCGTAGGAGGCCGGACTATGGGCAGAGAAGACGACGGTAGGGGTAAGTATGAGCGCTTTCTTCCGCAGCAAAATTTCCGCTTAAAAAACCGCACTGCAATCTGGAACCAGTGCAGAGTACACGTCGGAGAAGCTGCGTGATTTTTACGCAGCATATCCGACCCGTAGGAACCCGGCCTCAGACTTCCTTTACACACGTTTTTGTGTTTGGAAAAAAATCGCCATGAATTTCATGCGTTTTGTGCCTAGGGTTGCGATGGACAACAAAGTCCAGTTTTTCTGTTACGGTTTGATAAATGAGGTCGATGTATTGGTTGTCCAGGTTACGGCCATATATTTCTTGCTGATAAGATGCAGGTGCAAATTGGAAAAAGTTTTCCTCTGCTGGGACCTGCTGGTAGTAGGGAACTATATTGACGACGGCTTGTCTTCCGCCACCTCCTCCTAGACCAGGGCTCACACATTGTTTGTCGTCCATGAGTTGTGGTAAAATTACCTCTGTGTTTTTCTATGGGCAACAAGGTCGCGGGTAACCTTACGACCATCGCAAAAATGTCACCTCGACCCAGGCCATCAAAAGTAGTCCTAGCATTACCTATTGACCCTATCGCCGCCTTAACATTTTGTAGCGCCCCTGATTGGTCTACTAGTCCAACAGTCTCTACAAATTGAGGAGTTGGACAGTTTTTCCCCTCCCCCATAGGAGTTTTCTTGACTTTAAAGTATTTCTATACATAGACCTTACCATGTGAAGTATTAGGATGTGGTTACCTCCAGATTGTAACACCCTCATCCATTACTGTCTATACAGGAACCCTAACACTCCTCTTGTCTGTTTTAATAAAATTCCAATTGACATCTATGACCCCCGTCTCTGTAATTTTGGAACAACCTCAAGCTCTAGCGTTGAACGTAATAAATAAAATAGTCAGTTTCACTTTAAAAAAATTCAGCCACTCGTTTTAATAGTGGGAAACTTCATTGCAAAAATAACATTTTTGTTTCCGGTTGTGAACATTATGGGAGATTGGGGTGTTGCCGATGTGTGGTTGGGGGAGGGGGGAGCTGAACCACTACTTCGGGATTTCTTTGGTGCAATACTTCTTGGGCAAAAGATACAAAACTATTAATACAGCCTGTTGCTTTAGCGATTACATGGAGTCTTTTCCCCACTTTATGTCCATCAGATCTGTCCATGAGATCAGGATAGTTATCATTTTGCAGAAAACGTTACCTCCACGGTTGTGGATTGTGTCGTGCGGAGCTGCCAATAGCTAGAAGAGCCTGTAACCCCGTGATCTACGATCTACAACAGGTCACAGCCGCCCCTGGCTGTCATAGGGTTCCAGAAGTCGCAGTCCGCACCAGCATGCTTGCCGTGCACAAAGGACCCTGACTGGGTTGATGGTATCGCAGGTGGCACTGGCATCGCCCCTGCTCTATTTTAGCATGCTGCCTCCTATAGTTCTTCATGAAGCCGGTCTGCCTCCTCTTCCGTCTTCAGTTTCAGTTCATCAGCGGTAATTTTCGCGTCCTTGTTTCGGTCCTGATTTACAAACATGTCAGAGATGGATCTTTCACGGTCTACTCCGGGCAGGAACCGGCCTTTGCCTTCTTTTTCTTGAGCCTTCAGAAAGGTGGAAAACTGCAAATATAAAATTAGATTAACATTTTTATTACAAGGAAATGCAGTTTTTGTGGAAGTGTAAAGTTAAAATTACTTTGTTGCTGTATGGATTTATCAATTGCCCCAATGGGATGCCACTTCTTACCACCAGGTGGTGATGTAGAGATCCCATTTAAAGGGGAAAACTGCAATGTTAGGCCTCATTCAGACGAATGTAGAATACGTCCGTGTGACAGCTGTCACACAGACGCATGTATTTCAATGGGGCCGTACACACAGCCCTTTCAATGGACAGTGTGAAGGGTCTGTTGAAAGATAGAACATGTTCTATTTTCTCCCGTTTTCACGGATCCCTCCAGAGACTCAAGTCTATGGGGATCCGTGAAGACTGGACCCGCATGGGGGCAACGACGTGAAAAACCGCCCTTCCACGTAAGAGGTTTCCCGCGAATATTCCCTTCTACTGGAGAGAAAAGATGGCTGCTACGCTCAAATACTGGGCTTGGTCATTTTTTGGGGGGGCATGGTGGAGTTTTTTTTTTTTTTTTTGCTCACCTCTTTAACCCTGTAACAAATTTAGGTGAATGTACACAGTCTCTGAACATGTTCTATATTTTCCAAAGAACCTGAAGTAGATCGGTCATTCACTCACCTCTTCCAATGGAACCTCTCCATTTTTATCTAAGTCCATTGCCTCAAATAGATTTTCGGGGGTGTCACCAAGCCAGATAAACAGATACCCATCCGGGACTCCTTCTTCTCTATGGATCAATTCGATCTCAAACTTCATCACAGCACTTGAAGGTACTCCCCGAGCTACAGTAACAAAGCAAAGCATTCAAGCAGCAAATCTAGAATCCGTCTTCTGTGATCCATTTACAACAAAAAATGTGACCTCAATCGGCAAATACAAGACGGCTACATCTGCACAAGCAAAAGAAAAAACTATTTGCTTTTTAACAATCAAGAGCTCAGACGCCAAACCATATAACACCATGGTCCCGTTTACTGTGGGAGTCCAGCCGGCTCTGAGCAGAAGACTCCTAATTAAAGCCTGGTAGTGAATCATAATTTTTTCAAATTGGTCTTAATTTTTTGTTTGTATATATTTTTTTTTATTCTGTTTTCTGTATATGACTAATGAGAAGTGATCGCTACAGAACAGGAAAGGTCAGTCTATTGTGAGGCTCAGTGGCCAGACTGAAAAATTGAAGGTTAGGATTATTATTATTTTATTTATTTTTTTAAATACAGGGGGAAGTACTGGTATTATCCAGTCTAAGGGTCGCACAGCCATGATACAGCAACATTTTAGCGTCCCTAGATCCTTATGGTGATCCAAGTTTTGTTCACGTGAACACCGGGAGCTCCAGGTGTTTCTGCCATAACACAGCACTCTATGCTACTCTGTGTGACATACAATATAATCATGAGATTCAGTGACAATGGGGCACCCGTCCATTTCCCAGCCCCTCAACCTTTGCCAAGAGGTAATACATATTGGAATCCAAGAAAGACTCACCTCCACTTTCTCCATGTCCCAGGTGAGGAGGCACAACGACAGTCTTCCTCTCTCCTACACACATTCCCGTCAGACCCATGTCAAGACCATCAATGACTTTGTTCATGCCCAGGGTGATCTGCTGTGCGTTTTCAAACGAGTGTCTGAAAAACAATTGGATAGGTTGGAGTTTGCTATTAGCCTTAGTTCACAACATAAGGGGCTGTGTAAGACCCTAAACAATTGCACAGAGGTTTATAGTATCTGGGGAGTACTAAGGGAACCTTTAGGCCAGTTTGCATGATGTCCAGTTTTAAAGGGTACCCTATCGTAAATCAGTCATAGAAACACGTCAGATGGTTATATTAGAGCTGTCCAGGTCTGGAGACCTCCACCAATCACAAGAACGAAGGGGCAGAAGCTCTTGGCTGGGCACTGTGCCGCCTCTGGTTCTATCTGTATTTTCGGCCTCTCCTCGGAGAGGCAGGGTTAGCAGTGTACAGACTAAATACTTTCTAGAAATTGTACACAGCTCTTCAAGAATAGGCAAGAGTCCAAGCGTAGGTACCCACACTGATATAAACTTCTGATGTGTCTGTTTTTTAAATTAAACGGTAGGTACCCATTAAGAAATGATAGGAATAGATCCAGTAGAGTGAAGTAGTATACTTTATCCTCCATGTTGTCTGGGTTATGCTTTAAAAAAAATAATAATCTATATGCTAAAGCATACATGTCGGACCATTGGAAGCCCTAAACACACAGCCTGATTGTTGCCCATTTGATACATTGATGTGTGTAATCGGGGCATGACCAAGGTCAGCCCATTCCTTCAATGAAGTGGTGGTCATCTCTGCTTTACTGATGAAATCTTAATGTAAAAAGTTCACGACTACGACAATAGAGCTGCATGTACTTTCCAAACCATTTTGCATCCAGCCGTGTGTAAACAGATACTCACGATGAGAAGAGCAGAGTCCCATCTAAGAGGGAGCAGTTGTAGTGATACATGATAAAGTCGCCCTTTTTAGAGGTAATATTACACACTTCTGGCTTGTAGGTCACCTCTACATCAATTGAATCTTTGGGATTATGAAAGTCAATCACATGGACGTCGAAGATCAACACAGCAGATCCAGGGATACTGTTTCCTAGTTGTGGCAAATAAAGTATATAGAGTTAGAGAGCAGGTTTGTATCAGCCATGGAATAATTGGGCTTCTGATTAATAGTGCCCAATGTACTGTGGTGCCCGTAAAGCAAAAGACATAAATAGAACTAAGGTAAATCTTTTAAGATCTATTGTGGAAAGACCTTCAGTAGAAGTGTTGATTGGGTCCTAGCTACTTGGTCACTTACCTGCTCCCTTTTCACCATACCCAAGGTGTGGAGGTATGAGAATTCTTCTCCATTCTCCTATACAGACGCCTTGAAGACCAGCATCCATACCAGGAATGATGTAACCCATTCCGATATAGGTGTTGTATGTGGTATTTCTGGAGTAACTGTAGAAGGTCATAAGACGTATATTAGACATATAAAGAATCTACATGCAGTTAGCGGGGTGGTTATTAGGGAAGCATCAGAGAACCTAAGCTACTAACAGGGAGGTCTTACAAGCACCAAGTCTCCCTGGTTACTGGAACTCAATGTAGATGGTAAAACAGGACTAGAATTTCTTGTAACCCCAAAATCTCAGGTACTTCAAAATAACTTATCAAGACTACATGGTTAAAAAAAAAATAAAAAAAAAAAGTAGTGGTCACACATCTAGGTGGCCTTCTGTAGAACACTGGTGAGAGCAAGTCTATGAAAGCCCCAAGGATTTTGGAATATTACAAGCCTTCATCAAGGGAAAGGTGATTGCCTCATACAAAAACTTTTTATAACAAAATAGTCAATTCATTGTAGTTCAAGGATATGGAACTTGTATCTGCAAAACCATATTGAAGAACACTCTAGGGGAATCCACTCCATTGGATTTCAAGCAATCGAGTGGGCATTCTTTAAGATAACTGGTCTTCAGTACAGCTGGAAAGTCACCCAAGACGACCATCCCAGTTTTGAAAATACTCAAGAGCACAGGCTTAAAGTTTGGATAATCCAGAAAAGAACAATTCACTGTAGGTCATTGGCTCACCTGGAATCAAACGCCACTCCATTCATGAGGGTGCCATTGTAGTGGTAACGGATGTAGTCTCCTGTAACAGCCTTGCGCTTGCAATTTTGGGGGACGACTTGGTTCTGCACTATAATGCCATCTTTGGGGTTGTGAAAGTCTATCAGCAAAACATGGAACACCAAAGAAGCTTGTGGAGGGATGATGGTTCCTAGAGAGAAAGCCAAATACGAGTTGGGGAACCATTAAATTGTCATCAAGATTCCCTATTTCGTATTAGTTTGCATGATATTTACTTGAAGGACACTTTAGGAAACTAGAGAGACCATTTACAATACTTACCATATCCCTTTTCTTCATAGGCCAAAAATGGTGGCACAATAATCTTCCTCCACTCTCCAGCACACATGCCCACTAGACCTTGATCCATGCCTTTAATTAGCCATCCCGACCCCACATAGGTATCGTATGTACTGGAGCGACTGTAGCTGTAGGGAAAGTTCAGATATACTGAGTTGCTTAACAAGATGTAGGGATTAACAATTCCCAGATGCATTGTCAAGACTCCATATACATCATTATAATAACGAATGTGCATCCACAGACTTCCATTAAAGGGCTTGTCAACTATGGACAATTTTTCTGTTAGAAGGGTACCCTGACCACATAATGTCCTGCTGCTTGGACCCTCCAGCACTAAACTGTAATCTGTAGAGGAATCCAGCATAAAGTTTTTAATTCTCCTGCAGCACCACCAATGGTGAAATTAAGCATTACACAGTGCAAGGAGAGATGAATGATATCTTTGTCCAGGGGCTGTCCAGGAATAGAAAGGTCTGTTGCTTTTCCATAAGACATGTCTGGTATTGCAGCTAACAGACATTCACTTGTATAGGACTGAGCTGCAATACCAGGCACAGCCCATAGATAAGCGTGGTGCTGTTTCTAGAAAAAGCAACAGGCTTTTTTTTCTAGTCCCGGACAACCCCATCATCCAGGTTTGAACTATAGCGGATGCAGAGGTTGGGGTCATATCTGGGCCCTATGGTGCCCAAAAGGTCCTTCTGCCCTTTTATAAGGACACCAGTAGGGTGAATGATATATGATAGTTCGGGGGCCCTGGTGCAGATTTTGCATTGGGGCCCAGGAGCTTAAAATTTTGCCTCTGTGCATCATCTATCAAGGTCCAAAGCAGAAGACCACCCAGGAAAGAAGCAGTTTAAACTCAGGGTCCTACCTGGAACCATGAAAAAAAACTTATGGGGATTATTTTATTTTTTGCTCATAGGCTTGTATTTATCTAGAGATTGTTCACAGAAATATCCTATAAATGGACTGCTACCTCGAGTCAAAATATGTCCCATCCAGAAGTGTTCCATTATAATGGTATCTCACAAAGTCAGAGTCATGGACTGTTCGGTTGCATTGGCTGGGCTTTTCGAGGGTTGTGATCTGCACCTCGTCTTTCTTGTTCCAGACATCCACCAAAATGATGTCAAAGTAGAGAGTAGCATCGGCAGGGATCATACCGGCTGAAACAAAAATATTAAAAAAAGCGTTAGGAGAACCATAAAGATCTGGTTTACGTCTGTATCTTATCAGAGGTCATCTCTAGGAGGCAGCACAATGACAACAACATAGAAAATATAAATTATACTTACGAACTCCTATGCTGCCGTATCCCAAGTGTGGGGGTACAATAAGTTTCCGTCTCTCATTCACGCACATGCCCAGAATCCCTCTGTCCAAACCAGTGATAAGACGGCCGATTCCAACAAATGCTGCTACAGCAATCCCTCTGTCATAACTAAGTTAAGAGAAAAAGAAATGGAGAATGTTTAAAGGGCAGGTTCACGTTAAAAACGGTTTCCCAATAAATTGCGGGTAAGAACAAATTTGGAATATATATATTAGTCTTTGAGATTTATTTGTACAAATAGATTCTGTAGGAGAGAATCTCTTGGTTGCGTAGTCTGGACCGCCCCTTCGCAACTGTTTTGAGTAATGTAAAGGGGCGGTCCAGACTACACAGCAGTGCTGCAACCAACTGATAACAAATATTTATTTTTTTGAGAAGTGGGTGGGACTATAACTTTAAGGTGCGTTGGGGTACAATCCTGTAGGTTACATGTTTTATGTTACCTATGGCTAACTGTAGCAACTTGATTCCCCCTCATGCAGACTACAGCCTTCACCGCATTAACCCTTTGTAGAGACCTGCTTTTACCAACTTCACAGGTTTCCATTGGCTCATAACCCCGCTTTGAGATTTCTAAATTATTGCTCCCTGAGGATACATCAAGCATGAGGTCATGGAAGAGGTTATCGGACTGTAATCCCCCTCTGGCTGAAGTTCTCTAATGCAAATTAACACATTATATGGAGGCTGTACAGTTCTGGACATGCTCGGATGATGTGACTATGTGTGATGTACTCAGGTTCTTACACGTTCACCACTCCTCACTCTGGTATTTATTCCAAGACATTCTTGGCCAAGTATAGGTCCTAGCATAACATCACCAATGCAAAGCAAGTATGGATGACCAAGTGGTGGGTAAAATGGGGGAGGGGGCAAACCCTCAAGAACATGGTTTAAAACACGAAGTCTAATGTTATAATTTGTAACATGGCAAAAACCATTTAAGGTGGTATAATTTAGACGTGTGCCACTTTTCCAGCTAGAACATGGCTACTAGAATATAACTGACGGTCAAGTCTAGACTGGTACATAGAAGTTGTAGAGGAATAGTCTCCCACACTGCACAGAAGCATTGTTAGGTTTAGAAAGCAGGCGAGGATGATGGGGATGATCATCTTCTCTTTATTTTATAGCGTCCATATTCATTTTGTGCTGGCATCATTAGCACCTTCTTGGATGGATCAGTACTACCACCCAAAGGGTTCATTAGAATACCATGTGCAGCACCGCCAGAGCACCCAGTGAGCCACGCCAGTAGTGTACGCTCAGGTATGCGAAGCAAGAGATGCAGGGGGTGACATACCAATGTGTTCCGCACTATGGCGTTAGATTGGCACTATGGCAAGCATTGTGACAAGCATATGGTCACTGATATAACCTGCACTATTATGCGGGTATTTCATTGAATTGACAATCCCTTAAACACCGGTGACCTCTGCTGTTTATTCCCTTGCTGAACAACCCTGCTGGCGGAGTACCTATTCCGGATATAACAACCGGACTCGTGGTTCTACTCAAGTGGCCATATATTAGAATAATGCCGGCCGAACCTGCCCATTTAGACGTGATCAGCCAACTATCTAATGTGTATGGGGGCCTCACGAGGGCAGTTGGATTTCAATATGCCCGATCCTTTTGTACTTGGGGTGGAGATAAGCCGCTGCCAGAGGTGTCTGGCAGCGGCTTATTCCTCATTCTGAATTGGGGGGTTGTCTGGAGAAATAGCCCTTCGGCTGACCGCTATCTAATGTATATGGCCAGCCTTTCAGTACCATATATCCCGATCGTGCAGTAAATTCAGTTTAGTAGAACCATCGGGCTCCAGGTGTTGCATCCAGAATTCCAGCCAGTTAAATGCAGGTGAACTACGCCCATCTGAATAAGGTTTTAGGCTGGCCGCATCATCCTGACCAACCCAAGTTTCAAATTAAGTCTGATTTAGTAGAAACGCAAGGAATCTTGGTGTTGCGTCTATAATAAGGACAATAAAATACAGCAGCTTTGAGGTTCTCTGAATGCTGTCTTAGGCTTAAAGGGATCTCAACTACACTAAACAGCCGATTTTGCCAAGAGAAGCCGCAGCCAGCTAGATGTTTTCTCTACAGCGGCCGCTGCAGGTGAGATGTAGTATTACATGGCTGCTACTCCGATCAATGGCGGTATGTGTCATACATGTATTTTTGGAGTCCGCTAGAGGGGCTATCTATTCGAATTCAGAGGGGGTAAGAATGGGTAGATTTTTTTAGTTTTGACATAACCTTTTTAGGCTTTATTAGATCATATATGTTATAAAGGATCTCCAATGCCTACTGCCACCTATTTTGGTCTACAATTTATAGTTTTTTGTTAGATACAATGCACAATGCCTCCTAGATTTAAAGGAACACGTTGGACAAAACTGGTACACTGATATGCAAAGTGCAGTTTATGAGGGGGCGGAGCATGACAAGGATTCTCTCTCATGCACCGCCCCCTCAGGTTCTGCTCTAGACATAACACAGTATCCATTTTTCCTGATAGTGTTTTTTTAAGGCTACATTCAGACGATCGTAGCTAACCTCGGACGTGAAAAACGGCAGTTTCTCGCGTCTGAGGTGGACACATGTGGGACACATCACGGATCCCCCATAGACTAGAGTCTACGGAGGGATGGGTGACACGCAGGAAAATAGGACTTGTCTTTTTTCACGGACCCTTCACATGCTCCGTGGAAACAACAGTCGTGTGATCGGCCCCATAGAAATAAGAATCTGTGTGACGATCGTTGTTTTAACGGCCATCACGCCGATGAGTTACACGCTCGTCTGCAAGAGATAACTGCTGCTCAGATGTAGTGTGTTAACCAAGCTTAATTGTATCCGGATGACAGTAGGGGGGGGGGGGGTGTAATATGTGCCCAGGGAAGACTGTGTGGACTAAATTCACCGTGCATCGATGAAGAGAGAAGAAGAGGCAATGTAGGTCATGCTGCTTACTATAAAGGATGGGGGTTTTCAGGCAGGTAGCAGCATGCCGGTGGGGAGTTACCGCCGCCATACACCATGCTGCTGGGTGTGGTTATGTAGGGATTAGGATAGGAAGCCCTGTTGGTGGCTGTCAGCAGGAGGCATTGTGAGCATGTGATCACAGGTGCTGTGACATCATACGCAGGGCCTGTGAGGACTTTCCATTGGGTTGCGAAGCTGAGGGCCACAGCCATAAGTGAGAGCTTTGGTGGCTGAGAAGTGACCAGAGCGAGAGACAGCCAGACCTGTAACAAAGCAGTAGGAGCAAGAGAAGTCATCAGGGGGATAGAGTAATGTACCGCAACCGCCATCCTGGTCAACTGTGTAGCCAAGTGTTGAACATTTGCGTTGGAACCGATATGCTATTGTGCCTTGAATTCTTGTAGCTATTACGCCAGTTGCCTCTGAGGAGTAAAGCATTTTTAGCAAACTACAGCAGACTGCGTTGTCATTGATGCGCCATTTCCCTTGCGTGGCAATTGCCCATCAGACCCGTTTTCCTGCTGACAGAGGTTCACACCCCATAGTCCCCGGTCTTGGTCTACATCTTACAATAACCTTGTTGCCCAGAGGCACAGAACACTCGTAGGCTTAATGCACAGGAGTGTATTTTGGATCCATATCACAAGGATCCCAATTACATTAATTTCAATGCAGCATCCATACCGCTAAATCACAATATGGGGGTAATCACATACAGCATATTGGACAGAGTTCTCCACTAGAAGCACTGAATTCAGCCCGTGAAATGAAAACACACTTGGAACTGATTTGCCAGCACTCTGACCATTTTGTGCACTATATTTCGAGCCAATGTGTACTTTTTATATCACATACAATTATCAACAAATAATTAGTCTGCGTTTACAGATCATGGTCGAATCAGTTTATATAAATCATCATGAAGTTCTCTGTCAAATTGTTAAAAATTCCGTTCAGCCATTTCAGGTACATATTATTTTCTTAGAAATGTGGTTAACAACCAAAATGGCCACTATTGCAGCTCCCACAGACAGGGAAGTAAGGGGAGTCCATAGCAGAGATTAAAATGGCGCCCCCTTCTGGCATTGGTTAACACCACCATCCCCCAAACCACCTGGTCCAGGAGGAGATGGTGTTTGTTAATCATCTCCTTTCCATGATTGTTGGAAAGTAGATGATTTCGAGACGTTTTCTAACATTGTAGGACCTGGAGACATGCACCTTTTCCCACAGAGTAGTCACCGAGCTTTCCAAGGGGTTTGAATAGTAAATCTACCTAGTTTTGTAGCAATGCAGGGAATAGAACTCAGCATACCGCACCATATTAAAGAGATGTTCTGCCCTAGAAGCAATGTTAGTATGGTCTTTGTAATATGGTATTTAATGGAACAATTTGTATGAAATTACAGTAGGGCCCCATACGCTCCTATGGACGCATTATTACGGCTTTGTAAAACGCAAAGAATGTACGAAGCCGTCCTACGACCGAGGGTTTAAGGGTTCTGGAAAGGCTGGGATTATGGGCTGTATTGTCACGCAGCGAGTTACAAATTTTGAACAGAAAATGACTCAAGAACTTACATTTACTGGTTATTTGGCTATTTTTGGTGGACAATCGTGAACATTATACTCAGAAGATACGTGGAGCATCGTGGAGTCCACAAGATATCTTATAACGGGACACCTACAGGCAGCCAGAGCTGCAGGCAAGGTTTGGCTCAGCCACGTCTACAAATAGAAGCCTGAATCCCACCCATCACACCGGCCCGCCCCCCTTACATCCATCTACACGGCCGCAGCTCCTGCTAGGCCCGACCACATATTAACAGTACACGGTGCTATAGAGGTGGACTGGAGGGAGCAATATCTGAAACAGAGACAATACAGCGACTACTATAATACCACTACTCCAACCCGGACGTCATCAATCTAGAACTCTACTGGAGGCTTCTCCCGGTGCCCCCTGCATGCAGCACGATAAAGATTCCCCCATAAGGAATCCGTAGTTATTTACTAATCAAACAAATCAAGCTGACCATATGAGCTGACAATCTAGGCATAGATGATATGCCTCAAAAATAAAAATTTTGCATGGGACTCTCCTGACTAATAGGATTATAGAGATAATAGGAGCAACCAAGAATAATTTTTAGCATGTTCCGGAATAGCTTTACATCATCCCAATACAAATGGATTACCATAGAGAAGAGGATTATTTCTCTGAGTGCTAGATCTCCACGTCTATGGTCACCTTAAAGTGGTTGTCTCACTATAGAGATGGCATTTCTCTAGGATACGCCATCAATGTCTGATTGTTGGGGTCCGAAAGATGTGACCCCCACTGATCCGAAGTGGCAGCGGAGCTAGGTACAGCCTTGAGTTCCTGTTGGCTCTACTCTGCTTTTTTTGGGGGGCCGCATGGTCAGCCCATTAAAACCAATAGCTGACCAGGCCTCCGAAAAACGCAGAGCGAAGCTGAAGTGGCATGGCACTTTCCTAGTACCGTTTCGTTCTATCGAATGGAGTGGATCACCAAATTGGTAAAACAACCCCAACAATGGGATATGCCATTAAGGTCTGTAGTGAGACAATCCCTTAAAATGTTATAGACCCTACCAATTCCGTTCTACCCTCTACACACAAGTGACTACCATGACACAGCCCAAAATAAAAGGGTTTCATCGTTCCTCCACATAAAACTTGTACGGTCCGGTCTAATATAATACAATACCGGTAGGTTTACTGGTAACAATTATACTTTCACCCATCCCGAACATATTACACCACATCGATCTCAATACATCCCTAAGTTCTCGATATAAAACATATGAAGAAGGTCATGAGGCCACCACAAAAGGGTGGCAGATCCAGGTACCCCCACCAGTGACCTCCTGCTACTATTTCAGGACAGGCCTCTTCAAATCCTTGCTTTTAATATTACCCCAGTCCATTTCTATCGCGTTCTTGCGAATTAATAGAAAAGTTAAGAGGGTTACGTACCTGGCATCAAACTTCTGACCATCTTTAAGAGTCCCGTTGTAATGGTATCTTACAAAGTCTCCCATCTGAACTTCCCTGGGACATATCTTGGGGATGTCGTAGCGGTCAATGACCACATCTTCTAAGGGTCCAGATTCTGAAGACACACACAAGATAAGGAACTGAAACCAAACTACAAGGCTATTGAAAATCATATTTGCTGGCGATGTAGGGGCCCTGCAGACTGTGACTGCTGCCTCTCCTTCCTCTCGACTGTTCCTTCATTGACTGCCAAGTCTCTGGTTATAAAGGAATTTTTGTTAACGTGGAAAGCGGGGCTTCAGGCTGGATATTTAGTTGGCTGGGGATATCTGAGACCTGGGAGGAGCTTCCCACAAAAGAGAGAGGAAGCAGAATCTGTTTCTATGTCCTGTCCTAAAAACTTTCACTGCAAAAAGTTGAAATCCAAAAAGTTGCTACTTTATGTCAAAAGATCTGCAACGCGTAAGAAACTAGAAGAATAACCTAAATAATAAGGGGATAGGGAGAAGGTGGAACTGATCCAAAACTGGGATTGAGGAATTGTGAGCTCCAGGGTCCTAGTGCAGCTTTTATCAAAAGTGGTATGAGCTATCCGGCTGTCCTGAAACTACAACTCCCATCATGTTCTGAAAGATGCACGTTGAATACTTGGGATTGTATTTTCGCAACAGAATGAAGACCACTGGTGTAGCTATATAGTTGGGTAGAGGACAAGGCTTTAAAGGTGTTATCTACAACCTGCGGCTGTCCCGCTGATGCTGGGAGTTGTAGTTTAGTTGTAGTTGGAGTGTCACAGGTTGGAGATCTCTGTTTTAAAGGAACACTCCGGGCAAAACTAATACACTATGATATGCCTAGTGCGGGGCCTGAGGGGGAGGAGCATGACACACTCTGGTGTTCTTTGAATCTCTATGTCATGCCCCGCCCCCTGAGACCTTATATTAAGAATAAACACAGTGTATCTATTTGGCTTGGAGTGTTCCTTTGAGTAAGGTCCCATGCACACGAACGTGTTTTTGCGGCGCAATCCACCCGCAAATCTGGTTTCCACGGTCCGTGCATTGCCCAGGAGCCTGGACCGCAAAAAGTTAGGACAAATCTTATTACGTCCGTGTTTTGCAGTCCAAGCTCATAGAAATGAATGTGCACGGCCCTCGATTTGCGGGCGGCCCGCGGGTGACACTCCGCAGCCGTCCGAGCCGAAAAAAAATATTTTTAAAACATCCATCCATCATAGCCTTTTAATAATCTATTTATCCATTTCTAAGTACTCAGCTTTTCACAGTCCCTAAATAGTATATAAATCAGTACTGTTATGCAGTTGCATCCCTCATTCCCTCTTTCCTAGTGCTCTGCCAATGAGTGTCAGTCTTCACTGCTGTTCTAGCATTCTATTCATGAATCAGGAGGAGCAGGATGAACAATGCTAGAAGTCCTGCATAGAAAGGAGCGTAAGACATGTGCATTTTACTATATAAAACATAATCTTGCAGTAAGTTGGGTTATTTACGTTGGCCTCCTGCATGAGAGGCAGAATGTGCACCGTCTAGGTGGTATAACATTCCTACTACACTCACATAGAGTTGTTCAAATATTTGAAGAGATCTTCAGTGCATTTGTCACCATGATGTTATTTGGCACCCTGGGGACATGTAAATGACCTGTGTGGTGACTGAATGGTGGGGGGAAGAACACAGGACTGAGGAAGGGGTTAAACAGATGGACCACCCATTGCAGCTGGCTAGAGACACACCAATAAATGATTCAAGATGTCTGACAAAGCTTGCACTGTGTGTATTGTGTGTCTATGTGGTGCAAATACTAAAATCCCACCTGGGTCATGTTCCTGAGGGGGGTTAAAATCTCCTCTGCCAAGACGTAGTAGTACAATTTCAATGGGAGAATCAGTAGGACCTGATCTAGAGGTCAAATGGGACAAATGCCCCAAGGGTCTTTACCAGTGTATCTAAACATTCCTATGCCAAGTACCCCCCTTCCCAACGAAATGACATCACATTAGCCCAGGGCTATGACCATACACTGTGCTGCTCTTATTAAGAGAACTTAGGATCTAGAGGACTCCACCACTTGGTCACCAACATACGTATCAGGGGGCCCTAAGGTCTCATGCACACGACTGTTCTGGTTTTGCGGTCTGCAAAATCACAGATCCTTTGAGGTCCATTTGACACAAAAAATTTTTTGTTGTGCATCCGTGTGTCATCAGGATTCACGGATCCACCCAAAAAATTATCATTTCACCTTGTCCTGAGATTTTGCAGTCCGGATTCGAGGCCCCAGCACGGATCCGTGAGAACCAGGGTCGTGTGCAAGGGGCCATAGCAATGAATGGGTCCGCAATTTTTATGCAAAAACGCAGATAAATTGCAGCCGCAAATGCACGGTCGTGTGCATAAGGTCTAAAACGGGCATCCAGATTCAGTGGCACGGGAGCCATAGTGGGTTTGAAGAGGGGGCAATCCACAGGTCCAGACTGCTTCCTACATGGCATGTTGCCCCAGTGTGCCAGTCACCAGAATTCACACGCAATACCCGTGCAAACAAAGCTGTTGTGTAACTTGGAGCCCGGGTGTTATAAATTACGGACAAATAATAACTACAATTCTCCATTGCTGAGCACACAGACGTTTCCTCTTTATAAATTGGGGTCACCAGCGTGGCGAATCTTATACAGTGATACGTCCCCCACTGTCATACAGCTGCATGTCTAAGCGTAGGGGGGGGACCCATTTCAAAGTTCAAAATGGGGGCACCTCATGTGTGGGCTTCGCCACCCGGTACAGAAGGCCCCATTACAGCTGCATGGTCTGCCTCCATGGTGCCAGGGGATGACGTCCACTCTTGGCCAGGGTATTTAGATACAGGGCTAGGCGAAGGACTACGACTATGACATTTTCTTTAAAACGTATTGTGAGAACTGGCGAAGACAAAAACGGATGGAGTTGCTCGTCGGGGCCGACAAAACCACCGCTTTATGTTTGCACTACAAAAATTAATAGCATCATCTGGTCGGTTGGTTTTTGGGCAACCTCCATGTTGCTGCCAAAAGCCTTTATAAATACGTCTTGGAAAGTAAAGTGACCAGTGGCAGCCATTTTGGTTCTCACCCAGCTAGAAACAGATATAATCGAGGTCTGAACAGAATTTTTTTTACTTCCCGACAGGAGACGATGTCTCAAAGGTTTTATTCACTGATGATATTTTTTTGGGGAGGGAAATACTAAAGTGTAATGCAATTTTTATCTGTTCTGTTGTTGGTTTTTCATGCAATTTTTATCTGTTCTGTTGTCGGTTTTTATGCAATTTTTATCCAATCTGTTCTCTTTCTTCTGCACTTATGACTTGCTCTTTAAGACCCTGTGGATTCCAGCGTCTGACTGCTGAGATCACATTACTCAGTGTGGATTCCCTTGTATTTCTACATTTGTATTAGGAAGATGGTAGCCGCTGTGAGTGGAGATCTACTGAGAACGACTATGTGATCCGCAAGATCTGATGAATCCCAACCAGATCCTACAGGGAGCCCAGACTATCTGCACCCCAGTGCATGGCCTGGAAGGAGCTCCTCTGAGTGTCACCGCCAAGCTGGCAGTAAGCAGACCCTGCAGCCCCCCTGCTAGTCTTCCCTTCTTCTGGCAGTCTTCCTCCAGTTCTCTCATTCCTCTCTGCCCCGTCTTGTGTGTCAGAACCCTATAAAAGCTTTATCCGACCTTCCAGGCTTCTCCTTCCCTAGAATATATTTTATAAAAATTTTCTTCAACTTTTCTCTTCTGGAAAGTTTGTCCCTACTTCATAAAAAAACTTTTCTGAGAAGTTTATTCCTAGTTTCTAAACTTTTCTGGGACCCTTGTCTTCTCCCGGCACCTCCAGCTATTGCCACCATGCTGCTGTTCCTCTTGGGCATATTGGTCTTCTTGGTGCCCCCAAGTCATTCGCAATATGAGCAGTACAGTTTTCGAGGCTTTCCTCGTTCTGAGATCAAACCCCTAAAGCCCACCTATGGCAAAGCCATGGAGCTGTATGAGGCGCAGTCCTGGCGAGAGGCTAGTCGTATGTTAGAGGCCAGCCTTAGGCTCCACCGACTGCTCCAAGACAGCGAAGCCTTCTGCGGTCAGAGCTGTATCGATGAATCCCAAATTCCTGGCCTGGAGGAACTGCAGGGAGATGAGGAACGTGGCGATTGGAAGCTGGAGCTGCGGTTGTTCGGACGGGTCCTGTCCCGGGCTGTGTGTTTGAGAAAGTGTAAAGCCACCCTGCCGGTGTTCCAGCAGCCGTACCCGGACAAGGAGACCCTAAAAGCCTTTCAGAGACGGGACCCCTACCAGTACCTGCACTATACCTACTTCAAGGTGAGACGTGACCGTGATGCTTTTCTTATATTATTTACCAGTATTTTCAGGCGAAAACAGCTCCTGATTTTCAGACGTTTTTGTAGCAACTCGCGTTTTTCGCTGCGTATTTTACGGACGTTATTGCAACTGTTTTTCAATGGAGTCAATGAAAGACGCCTCCAAAAACGTCCCAAGAAGTGTCCTGCACTTCTTTTTCGCGGGCGTCTTTTTACGTGCCGTATTTTGACAGCGACGCGTAAAATAAGGTTCACACAAACTCAAAAACGTCTGAAAATACGGAGCTGTTCTCAAGGAAAAACAGCTCCTGATTTTCAGACATTTTTTAAGCCACTCGTGATTTTCGCTGCGATTTTTACGGCCGTTTTTGGAGCTGTTTTCTATAGAGTCAATGAAAAACGGCTCCAAAAACGTCCCAAGAAGTGTCCTGCACTTCTTTTTCGCGGCCGTTCTTTTACGCGGACGTTTTTCAAAACGGCCGCGTAAAAAAGGGCCCGTCGGAACAGAACGGCGTTTTTCCCATTGAAATCAATGGGCAGATGTTTCGAGGCGTTCTGCTTACGATTTTTCGAGCGTTTTGAACATACCCTTACACCTCGTGGGAACAGAACACCGTAAAACCCATTGAAAGCAATGGGCAGATGTTTGTAGGTGTAATGGAGCCGATTTTTCAGGCGTAATTCGAGGCGTAAAATGCTTGAATAATGTCTGAAAACACTGAACATACCCTTATAGTTCAAACACTGGTTGTCATACGCTTTGATCCCTGAGAAGCAGATCTGCTGTTATGCGGTGGTACGAGAACACATTGGCAAATTTCAGGAGCCTGAGAGAGCTGGGTGACGACCCGTGCGGGAGCTGTAATGTTTGTTATGTTGGTTGTCACACTTTTTTTTTTTTTTTTAGATGATATAGGTAAGTAGTTGCTGAATAGATGGCACTCCCTAAGGCCTGATTTACACGAGCGTGTGCGTTTTGCGCACGCAAAAAACGCTGCGTTTTGCGTGCGCAAAATTCACTTAACAGCTCCGTGTGACATCAGCGTATGATGCGCGGCTGCGTGATTTTCGCGCAGCCGCCATCATTATGACACTCCGTTTGGATGTTTGTACACAGAAAAGCACGTGGTGCTTTTCTGTTTACATTCAGAGTTTGACAGCTGTTGCGCGAATCACGCAGTTCGCACGGAAGTGCTTCCGTGCGGCCTGCATGGTTTTCACGCACCCATTGACTTCAATGGGTGCGTGATGCGCGAAAAACGCTGAAATATAGAACATGTCGTGAGTTTTAGGCATCATTTACACGAGCGTAATATACGCGCGTGCTTTTCACGCGTGACGTACGCACCTATATTACTCTATGGGGCAGTGCAGACAGTGCGTGGGTTTTGCGCAGCGTGAGTGCGCTGCGTAAAACTCGCGACATGTCCTATATTTCAGCGTTTTTCGCGCATCACGCACCCATTGAAGTCAATGGGTGCGTGAAAACCACGCGTGATTCGCGCGTCAGCTGTCAATCAACCTATGGTTTACGTTTGTCTCAGTCAGGGCTCCGTTCCGACTGAAAGCTCAGACGGAAAGTCGGAACGGAAACCTGACGCCGATGTGAACGCAGCCTTATGTGTATGGCCAGCTTTAGGATGGAAGAAATTCAACAATCATATGATTAAAAGACCATGTGATGAAAAGATTCCTCTTGGCAACACATGATTTATTCTGAAAAACGCCATTAAAAAATGCAACACACATTGATGCCTCATTCACACAGCCGTGCCCGTAATCACGGCTGGCAATTGCGGACACCGACCGCCGTGGGCCGCATTTTCGAGCTGTTCTCATACTAAGTAGAGGAGCACGGCCCGTAAGATACGAAAAGTAGGACATGCTCCATAATTCCCAGCACAGTTCTACGGCACGGACACTTATCCGTATCAATACAGAAAGGTGTCCGCGCCCAATAGAACCGAGCGGGTCCGTAATTTCGGCCCATATTAGGGTCTGCAATTACGGAGATTTTTTACGGTCATGGGGCCTTACACCTTGAATTTGAAGAGACAAAAATCCTATGGAGGTCTAAAGGGAAAAAATGGTTTTTGCCCGTGCTTTTTCTAATCAGTACGTCGTGCTTTGCTAGGATGATCTTCTGGTAATTGAATTAATGTAGAAGTTCCGTTTTATTGGAAAAAGTCTGGGTGAAGGTGGATGCAGCGGACGTACGCGCCTGATCTCGGAGGCATGTGCTAATCATTGCCAGCAACACATCTGATTTTGTGTTTTCATGATCTCTCGGCTGAGGTCGGGACTGCCACGTCTCCAGACATGCCCCTCTCGAGGCTGCACACTTCATATCCTACAAGCAGTGTGATTCCCAAAATGCTTTAACCTGCAAAACTCCACTTAGAAATCCATCTGGGCTGGATATTACTGCTTAAAGGGACCCAAAACCTAAAATGTGCAATCTATTATTCCCCGTTATCAGCCATTTCAAGCGAAGAAACTGACCATAGTGTTTTTCAATGGGATTACGGACAGGACATCCTCAAAAATATCTGCCTCTTTGATCACTACAAAACTGGGACCCTGTCTGCATTTTATGCGGCAGTCTTTATATAAAGATCGCTGGAGTGAGATGCGCCTAATTTATTACCTATTTCATATCTCTGGCTGTCCATGCGCCAGAAAATCAAATATACTTCAGCCACGAGCAAGAGTAGATTTGCGCTATAATTTAAGCCACTTTCTGGCGTAAATGATAGTAAATTATTTGTTGAGCCGGAGGTGGGCCCCGCCCCTTCTGTAAAGCTCAGGTGGGCCCCACCCCTTCTGTTAAGCTCCTCCCACTTGGTTGGAAAGCGCAGTGAGCCGTGCAAACGACACAAAAGTCAACAATTTTGCAAGTAAAGTGCGACTTTTCTACGCTACAAAAATTACCCCCAGTAAAGTTGTGTTTTTTTTTCTTTAGACAGCGCCACTCCTGTCTACAGGCTGTGTCTTGTATTGCAACTCATCCCTTTTTTACGTGAGAGAATTTAAAACCAAAACCTATAAATGTCATACAATATATTGGTCATTGTGTTTTATTTCCTCACAGAGATATTGGCATTGTCGGTTTTTTGCGTACAGCCGCAGACTTATAGGTTGTCACCTTTGAATTTCAATTCAATGTTGGCCACTGATAAGAGGAGACTTAAATAATGATAAAAATATTCCGGAAAAAAAATGTCTTTTGAATAGTCAATAAGGGCCAGAAGTGACTGTCTCAAATTCAATCTCCCAAATTATTATTTTTTATATGTTCATAGGTCAAGCCTGTCTCCATAGCATATATGCAGGGCTGGTTCTATAGACAATGGGGGCCCTGGGCAACAAGCAGAGTAGCCACCCCTGTTTGCCACTCTAATACTTACATAATGCCACCATGGGTACGAGAGATGCAGGTAAAAACAAATGGATCTATATTGGCGCTGCTGCTTAACGTGGACAAGGTAAGTATCCTGAAGTCAAGTTTGAGTTTATGAAAACTGTTTAATCGCAACGCGTTTCAGCGCCGAACTGGCGCTTTCATCAGGCATCCAGTTCGGCGCTGAAACGCGTTGCGATTAAACAGTTTTCATAAACTCAAACTTGACTTCAGGATACTTACCTTGTCCACGTTAAGCAGCAGCGCCAATATAGATCCATTTGTTTTTACCTGCATCTCTCGTACCCAAGCGGTCACCTCGGCGACCGGCTCGGATCTGGCAGCAGCTACCCCGTGGACCCCAGCGCTGAACTCTTTTAAACCACACGGTGAGCATATATATTTCCTCCTATTCTCACCTCACCTTCTTTGATTCATACCAAGTGGCGCCGTGGCTCTTTTCTCCTTATCCTACTATAATGCCACCATATAGTGCATAAATTATATACAGCGCCCACATAATATCCCCACATAATACTGCAATTCAATTCCCAAATAATACCACCGTACACCTTCAAAAAAACTGAATAATTTTACTCTGCTCCCGGGATTTCCTATCCTCGGGGTCACCTAGGATATGGGGGCCCTGGGCAGTTGCCAAGTTTGCCACCACCTAAAATTGGCCATGCATTGATGAGTAAGAATAACATATCACATTTCTCCTCCCCCCCCCCCCCCCATATCTTCTAGATTAATGAACTGGAAAAAGCCGTATCTGCTGCCCAAACCTACTTACAGAAGAATCCTACTCATGAAATGACGCTGAGATACATGAATTACTACAAGACCCTAATGGAGGTTGATGAGTTTCTCATAGATCTAGAGGCTCAACCCTATGAGGTAAGAGGCTCTTCAGATAACGAACATATCAATGATATATTACCAAGATACACATCGTGCTACTCCGAAGAGGAGAATTATGGAAGCTTGGCCAAACAAGAGCGAATTCTGGTCAGTTCCCGGTTGTCCATTCAGTACTGATGTTGGATCTCCACCTATCTAGACATAAGAGGTTGTCTCGTATGGTATACTTATTTCCAATGGAGGATTTTATTCTCCACAGGGCGTGTTTGTCAAAGCCGTAAAGTCCTACAATGCTGGAGACTTTCGGCGCAGTATTGAAGACATGGAGCAGGCCTTGCCGTTGTACTACAAGGCGTACAACAGCTGTCTGACTGGCTGTGAGGGTGTCTACGAAATGCGGGAGTTTAAAGATTTCTACCCGGCTGTTGCAGGTAAGAAAAAGCCAATGTATTTTTTAAATTGTAGGGGGTGGAGCTGTGACAACATATTATACACTTTCAGGAAATAATGAGTGTCTGTCACCATCTCTTCAAGACACCTCAGGCCCAATTAGGGCTTATGAACGTCACAGAGGAGGATCGCTCGCTCTGGACCCCTTCTATGAGCTAAAGTGGAGAGCGGCCAAGTAAGAGTGGCTCCCACTTTTGCAGACCTGGCCCATCCCATGATCGGCCATTTATTTGACTGACGTTATACTACTATTTAGCTAGTTGTGACCAGCTGAAGCCGCGGGTTCCAGAAGCTGGACCTGCAATGATCGTCGAAGCCGCTGTTTTAGAGAAGAGATTGTCTTAATGAGAAACCGTGTAATGTTAAGTTCAACATTCTGTGCTGATCACTTTCCTAATAAATCGTTATAGCAGTCGAAGGTCCGTTTTAATATTACACTCTCCCAAATCCTCTGAATAGCTATAGAGTTCAATGATGAAATTATGTCTGCCTGTGGTCACCACTAGGGGGAGTTAAGGTGTTTACTGCATACAACATACATCAATCTCAGTATGCAGCAAGCTCCCCCTACTGGTGACCGCAGACCACCGGAATTTTATCATTAAACTCTATGGCTCTACAGGGTAATTAGAGCTCTGCATGAGAAAAATAGAGCTCTGATTTCTATAATGATATATTAAGAAACAAATTCACACAGAATGTTGGACCTAAAAACAACAGTGTTGCAAGGTGGAGATTTACTCTATCTGTGATTTTACTCTCCTATATTTTCCTCTTTTCAGATCATCTTGCTGATGTCCTTGAGTGTAAGGTGGAGTGTGAGTCCAACCTGACTCCTAACGTTGGGGGCTATTTTGTTCAAAAGTTTGTGGCGACCATGTATCACTACCTGCAATTTGCATATTATAAACGTAAGTGATACATTTCAATTATTTTATTAATTCCCTGACTATTCTCATATATATATATATATATATATATAGCAGAAGAAAATTCTACAATAGGATCTTTATCAAACTTGCTGAGTAGATGTGTCACTAGGCTTGATAAAGATCCTATTGTAGGATTGAAACGTTGCTGTCAGTTTGGATTGAATAAACCACCATTTTTTTCATGTTGGAGTGCTGCAAATTTTCTTCTGCTATATATCATTATACGTCCTAGGATCGGGACGTTTTGCTGGGCACCTGGTCGATTATTCATTAGTGAGTGCTGCTGTCTTCTTGTGTGCTATATATATATATATATATATATATATATATATATGAGAGAGATCTATACCTGCATATGCTTATTTACTGTATATCATTGTTAATTCAATACAAAAATCATATTATAAAAACTTCCGCACGTATGTTTCAGTTAATGATGTAAAGAACGCGGTTCAGTGTGTGTCCAGCTATATGCTCTTTGACCCTACGGATACCGTAATGCAGCAAAATCTGGCATACTACAAGTTTTACAAGGAGAAGTGGGACCTTGAGGATACGGATTTCAACCCTAGAGAGGTAACATTAACCCACCCAGAACCACTATCCATTTGATTCCAAATGACCGAACTATTTTCTTTTCCGTGCAACATCCAAAATCGCCATAGAAATGCATTGACTTACTCACTGATCAGCCATAACGGTAAAACCACTGACCGGTGAAGTGAATAACCGATTATCTCGTTACGATGGCACCTGACAAGGGGTGGAATATATTACACAGCAATTTACAGTCAGTTCTTGATGTGTTGGAAGCAGCAAAAATGGACAAGTGTAAGGGTATGTGCACACGGTGAGAATGCTCCTTCTCGTAATATACGAGGCGTCTGTGACGCTCGTAAATCTTGAGCTGCTCTTCATTGAGTTCAATGAAGAACGGCTCAAATTACGTTGCAAAGAAGTGTCCTGCACTTCTTTGTCGAGGCAGTCAATTTACGCGTCGTCGTTTGACAGCTGTCAAACGACGACGCGTAAATTACAGGTTGTCTGAACAGTACGTCGGCAAACCCATTCAAATGAATGGGCAGATGTTTGCCGACGTATTGTAGCCGTATTTTCAGGCGTAAATCGAGGCATAATACGCCTCGTTTACGCCTGAAAATAGGTCGTGTGAACCCAGCCTTAGGGTCTGAGCGACTGACAAGGGCCAAATTGTGATGTCTAGACGACTGGGTCAGAGGATCTCCAAATCGGCCGGTCTTGTGAGGTATTAGTAGTATGCAGTGGTTATTACCTACCAAAAGTGGTCCAAAGAAGGAGACCTGGTGAGCCAGGGTCATGGTTGCCCAAGGCTCATTGATGCACATGGGGAGTGAAGGCGAGTCCGCCTGGTCCGATCCCACAGAAAAACGACTGTAGCAGATATTGCTGAAAAAGTTACTGCTGTCTATGATAGGAAAGTGTCACGACATACAGAGCATCACGGCTTTCTGCGTTTGGTGCTGCATAGCCGCAGACCGGTCAGTCCCGATGATGACCCCGTCCACTGCCGAAAGCACCTACAATGGGCACGCGACTATCAGAACTGGACCATATATTTTTGGAAGAAGGCGGCCTGGTCTGATGATTCACGCTTTCTTTTTCCTCATGTGGATGGTCCGGTGCGCGTGCGTCGCTTACCTGGGGTAGAGATAAGTAGGGAATTTTGAGCTCTATATCGATAAATGAAGACCTATTCTGAAATTCAATGCACACGGCATTGAGGTGGCACTGGATATGAGGGGGCACTTTTCTGGCGCTGTTAGTTGGCTCACACTGGTGGCGCTTAGCCTCAAGTCTCCCCCAAAAGTTTCTTATCAAATAGGCACATGTATTTTCCTGGCAGCCCAATAACCTAGCGTGTTTGATGATCCAGCACCTATCCGGTCTGGTTAATGCCAGATTAGGGAAATTCTATTGAATATAAACCCGTCTGACTTTCTTTTTCTCTTTGAACAGGAAGCTCTGAGGTATCATAACCAGACCGCCCGGCACAAGGAGTTGCTGCAGTTTGCCCGAGATTTTCTCCACCGAGATGACGATGAGGTAAAAATAATTCAGTTTTAAGAAGCGGCAATTATGACCAGGTAAATATAGAAGTTCAAGCGATGTACTGAAGGATCTGTGTTATGGAAGCCTGCAATCACAGGAGCAAGGGACAAGAAAGAAAAAGTGGAGCTGTTGCCTATGGTAACCAATTATAAAGAAAAAGTAAAGTCATTGCCCAGGACAACCAATTAGATTCCAGATATCAGTTTTTAGTGAAGGCAGAATTTAAGGGGATGTAAAGACAACCCCTTTATTAAAACTAGGCCGGTATTATGAGCTGTTCTCCATTAATAATTTTGGCCCTTGCAGGTTAAAAGTAGCATTACATGGCGGCCATTCAGATGAGTGGACGTCCATAGAAGGCCGATCTGCCATAGAGGGAGCCACGCTTACAGTGCAGCTTTCCGTTCTGGCTCACATAGCAGGGTCCTTTGACGTCTATATGCCATAATAGGGCGATACGACCACTTTAAGTAGTGATCTGCTACAGGCAAAATCTCGTTGGTGAATGTCAGTTTTTATTGGTGGGGGTCTAGGTACTGAGACCCCCACCAATAGTCTATAGCATACACACCGCTAACCTCGCCTCTCCTAGCAGAGGGGGAAAAAGCTGATCAGTGCCGAGTGGCAAACTTCTCATCTTTGCGCTTTTGTACCTGTGTTCCCGCAACTGGTAGAGGTTTTTAGCACCTGGACCCCCACCAATCAAAAAATGTTAAGTACAAATAAAGAATCATTTTACCGATCAGACGGTTATTGGAAAGAACAGTCCAAAATTGTCCTCAGAGGATCTACAGATCTCACGGCCTGTATGCGGAGAGACCGTCTCACTTCCCACCGGCATGTTTCTCCGTCGTTGTTCGACTTGTAGTTCCACAAGCAAAAGCGTTCCCGTTTGAACAGAGCAGCAGGTCGCTCATGCGCACTGCCACTCTATTAATTCTCTATGGGAGCGCCAGAAATAGCCGAACGCTGTACTCGGCTATCCTACGGATTGGGGGTAACTTGTTCTAGCCGGAATACCCCTTTAAAGCTCCATCTCTGGTCACATTAGGAGCTTCCCTTTTAGATTCACTCAGATTTGGCCAATAAACCTAAACGAAAAAGGCCACCAGACAGAATTGTAGAGCAAGAAATCATAAAGCTCGTAATACCATTTACTAACCAGCGTAAAATGCGTTTCGAAGCCGGTGTGAATTCATCAGGTTCCGACTTCGAAACGCATTGTACGTTGATCAAAAAATTGGTTTTATGATCCTTTGACCTACGATTCTGCTTGGTGGCGCCAGATAGATCTCGCCTTTTTGGTTTTAGTGGATTGGTTTCTTGAAGTCTCTTACATGAGATCTGCAGGTGGAGCAGCAATCGCACTATCCGGAGGAAAACTTTTGACCCATAAGTGGATCCCGGAGTTGTGTCTGTTTACTGCACAACTCCGTTTTGGTATCGGAAGCAGATCCTTGTTCCTCCTCAAAAATAGACCGGGTCCAATCTATGGAGATATATTATGATGCACATATGAATAAGGGCAATGTTCACCAGTGTTTATTATGATGAGTCGTGGGCAGATATGGGGAAAAAGCCTCATCCTCCAGCAATGGAACAGATCAGCACCAGAACTCACCAGACGTTTTATTGCAGGTTGAAATTGGAACATTGCAAGACCCAGAACCGCCCCCATCTGATGCAGAATTCGAAGGGGAAGGCGATTATGAAGAAGGGATTTATGCCGAGTGGTGGACACAACCCAAATCTAAAGGGGACCAGGCAGACAAAGCAGAGTGAATGTAGGTGACAACCGTGAGGTGGACCAATAAAGAGGTTATATGGGATTTTAAAAAAACAACGCCACTCTTGTCCATAGGCTGCATCTGGTATCGCAACTCTGATACATACAATAGACAGGAGCAGCTATGCTTTTCTTATCTCATATCCGGGATATCCCCAAATCCCTAGAATATGAGGATATTCGTCGCCAAACATTCCTTTTTTGGGGGAAAAATCTGGACAAGTTAGTCCATGCCTCCACCGAGACCAAGCTGCCATGTGCCAATGTACCCCAGACATCTCGCAGTGCATTGACGGACCAAACCCTTCTTCATGAAATGTGGGACTAATCCATACCTGTCCTCTTTGTATGAGTCAGACTAATCTGAAGGCCACGATATATATATCATACCCAGGACCAGTAGGCTCATGCCGGCATTTTTGCGAAATGCAAGAGATGGACACACCCAGGAGCATTGTGTGAGGGTAAAACGTCTTCAATTGGTAAAAGGAGAATAATATGTTAATTGATATGGGGGGAAATAACAAAAAAGGGGGTTTCCAGTTTTATGTAAATAAAGCTTTACCATTATAGAATGAAAAGTTTGGTAACTTTCTAATATACTTTGTTTCAATTCAATCATCAATTTCTCATCATTTAAGAGCTCTGCTTGCGATCAGTGAAAGGGGTAATTTTGTTTTTGTCCAGAGGCTAAACAATGTACTACAATTGTATCCAATCTAGATAATGTTCTCTAAACACCCTTGACTCCAGACTGATACATTGTAGCAAACAGTGAGAACAGGAGACAGATTTGTAGCAAACTCTAAAGAGGGGTTTACACTGGGCGGTTATCGGGCAGACAAGGGTTCATTCAACGCTCGTTGCCCTGTTGTCGTTCATCTGCTGGTCAATCGTTTTTAAAAAGTAAAATATTTCGTATGAGGATGAGCGATCGGAGGATTTAGCGCTCGTCCCCATCCATAGCTCCTTGTGACAGGAGCAAATGACCGCTGATCAACGATGTCTTGTTCATGGGCGCTCGCTGAATCGGCCGATTATCGGCCGGTGTAAAAGAGCTTTAAAGGGAATGTGTCGCTAGAAATTTATTTTTTTCAGTTAAACAGTTAGTATATAAGGAATTACACAATTTTTTTACATTTTTTCACAAGTCAGGAAATATTATAAATTAGATTCTAATTTATAACATTTCCATGTGCTGGCCACTAGAGGGAGCAGTTCCCAAAATTGCTGCATGGTCAATGTGGTAAAGCAACCACATTGCTTTATGCTGCAAATTTGGGGTGGACACACTCTCTGTAGTGTCCTCACACAATCCCCCCTCCCTTATTTTGGCTATTGCCAGGAGAAGGAGGGGTTTGAATCTTCAAACCTCCTACACTGTGTGCCGCCATTTTCTGAGTGAATGCACAGTGTAGGAGGATTAGATACAGGGCTCAGCAGACAGTATCACACGAACATAATACACACATCACATACATGAATTACCTGCCGCCGCCCCTCCGCTCCTATTCCGTGCGCCTGAACATACGGCCGGAAGTCGTCATCTGACTGTCCAGCAGTGGCTTCCGGTCCACATGAAAATGGCACCGGATTTCGCTCTGCGAACGAGCTTCGTTTTGGTCTGTGTGGGAGCGGCGCATGTGCTATTCCCACAAAGACGGCGTACAGCATAGTGAATGGAACGGCTCCCGTTCGCATTCTCTATGGGGCTGTATGTGCCGTATTCCATCTCTGTATGTGTCGTTAATCGACACATACAGAGATGAAAAAGAATGGCAGCCCCCGTAGAGAAGTAAAAGTAAGAACAAAGTAAAAGTTGAATATGAGAACAAATAAATAAAATGTATGTTAATATCATATTAAAAGCAATATGATAAAAAAAAATAATTCATGACACCTTCCCTTTAAGCAGTGAGAAGTCTTAGATCTGTATAGAGAACCCCAAGTAGAGCAAATAGTTGGCTGACCAGTTTCTACCAAGAAGGTGTACAGTTGCAGACAGTACTTTATAAAGGGATAGTAAAGCGGGTCATACATATTCAATATCATCAGTAGAAACGAAGATTGTACAGGTTAAGGGAAAAAAGGATCTCCCATGTAAAAATACAGCGATAAGCAGCAACAAAGGTACTTGGCAGCTGATTATCTTCCCCCTTTAGGCTACATTCACGTGACCGTGACTGATTTACGTGCACAAAATCTATCCGTGTGTTTTTCGTTTTGCATCAGTGTGCTTTGCGAGGGGCATGTGTTTTTCACGCACTCGCAAGCACTTTTTTTTTTCAATGTAATTGATGCGTAAATTAGGGACAGCACACGGATGTGCATCAATCATTGTTCTGTCCGTGGTTTTCATGCACCAATAGACAATAGATGGGCGGCTAGCTGCGTGCAATACACCAGTATGAGACATGCAGGGAGTTTTGCGCGACGGACACTCACTGCGTGAAAAACAACGCACGTGTGAATGGCCCCTTTGAAATCAATGGGGCTGTGTGCTGTGCGTTGTTTCACGGACGAGAATCGCGCTCGTCTGAATGAGCCCTTATTCATATATAACATGCGTGCCCAGCTAAGCGAAGCTGCGCGATCAAATGTCCACGACCTCTTTAAAAGAAAACTCCGGGCAACACGTGTACACGGTTTTCTTTCAGTAGCCTATACAAATCAGATTGCTATATTAGTTTATATATAGATGTCAATCTTATCTGATGACGGACTGTCAGGTGTCACAAACTATCCGCCGACGAGTCAGTCACTTACATTGAATGTGTTTGGTTGTCAGCTGCAATGATCATTACAATCGTAAACTGATAAATTCTGACACCTAAAACAGTGAAAGTAGCCAAATCCGTATTCTCTTGGAGTTACATCAATGCTGTGCCTCAGGATATTATCCGTTTTTAGTAAACTTCTCGTTTCTCATGAATATTTATTCCGCTGAGGTGTTATTGCAGTGAAGATCATTGGTTAAACAGGAAATCGTCTCAATCAATGATCTCGATCATACAAAACAGATGATCACATTCAGGTTTCGGTGGTTTACTCCTGGTTGTATATAGGGGAACATTCACTCATATCATATAGTGGTGTATGGTGGTATTGTGGGCTCTTTAAGGGTGTATTATTATTATACTGCACATAATTTGGGCATTATATGACCGTATTAACATGGCACTATATAGCGGTATTATATGG